>NC_133819.1:123112132-123268798 GCF_047830755.1 Zonotrichia albicollis
TCCCCATTGAAATTGCAAGATTTCTTTTCCTTTTCCTAAAGGAGTTGTTCAAGGAAACACCCTCTGTATGTTGGACTCTGTGATTTCACTGGTCTTTTCCAACCTAGCTAATTCTGTTATTCTGTATGAAATTACCGAAGACTTTCTAGACACATTCTTCCTATCCCTTTCCTGCCTTAAAAGCTTCCAAAAAAGGTCATAGATGACTGATTTTTTATCTTTTTCCTTTGAATAATAGTCAGGATATATGCAAATTTTTCTTTTCAGACTTTTGCTACATGCTATTTTCTTGCTGGTGGCCCTCTCCCTTTCTCAAATTTTTGGCCTTGTCCACATTATTATTCATTAGTCCCTATCTTTCTTAATTCTGAAGTACAAAGTTCCTTTTCATTTTTTAAAGTTATTTTTTAAATTAAATTATCCTACAACCCTCTTTTTTTTTTTTTTTTTTTTTGGTGCAAATGTAAAAGTTCTTGATGAGGAAATTTTCCCTTTTTGGTACTTCAAAGGGAAATGTTTAAAGCTGTAAGGTACTTCATGCTCTTAACCACACTGTAGAATTATAAGTTAACTAATTTGACTGGAGCTTGCTTTATTGCATACCAAAGTCATCATATTGGGAAAGATGAAGAAAATCTGTAAATTTTTTCATGAAACCATGAGGGTTTGATTTAGGTGATGGAAACTTCATGAAAGTCTCTTTGTGCTGTAAAAATTAAGAGCAGACATGAATTATTACAACTGCTCAACATAACTTAATAGGGTGGAAACTTGGTAAACTGCTGTAATTTGGTTGCTCTGGAGTTCTGTGGCCATACCACATATTTCTTCATGTCTCATACCATGGATTTCTTCATTCCCCAGTGTACAGCATAGCCTGCTGCAGCCTGCATGAGAAATGGGACAAGTGTGCTTAGCTGTGAGTTGGATCCACTATAATAAGATTATCCCAGAGCTACACAGACCTCAGCAAGCAGCTATTTTAAGCAGGGAATAGCAGAGAACAAGAGCAAACTGCCATGAAATATGTCCAGCTGTCTCCCTTTCTAGAATTCCAGGATGGAAAGTGTTGCTGTGGTGTGCATACTGTGAGCCTCAGGTAGGACATCTCCCTTTCTTATCCCTTCATCCTCTTATCTCTCTTCTTTTTGGCAATTTTAATAGTTTAATGAATACTTCAGGGTACAACTATAAGTTTTAGTTCTAAACTTGGCTTGCAGAGAATAAACCATAAGGCTACTGGCAAGAGGCAGGGAGTTATTTCCAACATAATAGTTTGCACAGGAAAGCCATACCACCTGGTATGTGTTTGCTACATTTTACTAGTCTCCAATGGTTTAATGGGATATATTCAAATCAAACCACTAAGCCAAAGTTCATACAGCATTTAACAAAACATATTCAGCGTAATGCACAGCACTTTTTCTATATTTCAATAACTCTGGTTTCTTACTCAAATGCTACCAGTGCACCACTGGATATGTTCCAGTGCCCTGTTCTTGGTTTGTACTCCTATGGCACTCTCAAACATTTAATCAGTTGCCTGTAGAGGAAATTATTCCTCTACCTCTTTATTGTGTCCCTGGGCATGACTTTCTACTTCCACTATAAACATTGTCAAAGATAGGGTGAGGGGATTTGAGAAGAGTCCACAGTTTTCTATTCTTCATGCTGATAGTTGAGTGTATTTTTATTTTGTGAATGCAGTCTTATGCCTTATATAGGTCCCTTTTACAGTATGGTGCCTCCAGCATCAACCCTAAACCCAGAATCAGTAGGAATAAATGTCTGCTTCCAGGTGAAAAACTATTTACTTCAAAAACTCACAAATGGTCCTACAAAGAAAATTATTATTGCCTCTTTCTTTATTTAATAAATGTGGTTAATGTCTTAAAAGAGTTTTCCATTAAAGTGAAATTTTGTTACATGGCAAAAGGTAGGATATAATCTTTAATTCTGTCTAACACTCTGAAATTGAGTACTTTCCCCTGGTATACTGGTGTACTATTATTTATTTTTCTGTGATGGGATATTATGATCATGCATATTATAAATCTTTCCAGAGGGAATTTTAATGTCTTATAAGTGCTCATCTGGTCAATGTACTGATCTGCAGCCAACAATCCAAATACAAAGTGATTATTTTGAAAAGCAATCATAAAGAAAGTTAAGCACTTCTTGGATGCATTGGGAAAGAAGATAAAAATATAATGAATTATTTTAAGGATTTTAACCACAAATCAGAGAGGAACCTTGGAATAAATTTCTGTTCTCAATATCTCAGATGTAGCAAAATTAAAAGTCATAGGTATGAAGTTCTAAATTCTTTAGACTTGAATTTATGTACTGTTAATTGGACATGAGAACTGGTTCCTACAGAATTTGCTTGCAGAGGATTTCGAAATAAATGAAGTATTTAATTTATTTCATTTGACAAAACCTCAGTGAAGTAACATTATTGTGTAGCTCTTTCCACTTCCTTTCTGCCTTCTTTCTGGGTTGGAATATATAAGGAAAAGATTATAGTAAAGAAAAAAGATTTAGTAAAATTAAAGTGTATAGAACTTTATAATCTGCAGTGATCCTCATACTGGCTTGAAAGGAACAGAACAGACTCTTCACACTACTAGTGCACTGGTTTGGGACTTTAGTGATCATCACAAGATGTCACTTCTATGAACAGCATTGATATTGGCATGAAACCCCACAAGCATCTAAAACAGAATTTGCTGAAAGCATTTAAAAATAATTAAGGTTATTTTGATTTAATGACAGTTTGACCAAACACAGCAGTCAAGGTTGTAGGCTTTATAATCATGGTCATAAAGGATATTTTATCTATGATACCAGTAGTACTTATTGTTCCTATTTTCCTGTTTAGCCAGCGAGATACTTTAAATTTGAGCTTTCTTACACTGACTTTTTAAAGCATTTGAATAGTCTTGTGCAATAAAAGTGCAATAAGGAAGGAGCAGGAGGTTTCTGCATGTGTCTGTCTGTCTGAGCCACCAGGGGGGACTCATTCCTCACCTATAACTTTTCTGCAGCAAGTATCTGAAAAAAACACCCATGCCTGAACCAGGTCTAGAAAGTCAATTCAGCAGAGAGCTTGTCTTCTTTCAAATTCAGCAGAGAGTTTGTCTTCTTTCATATTAAGAGAGCTTTATGTAAAATCTTGTCAATCTGCAGTGCTCTTTCCACTCTGCCCATGAGTGCATCAGCCACCCAACGCATTGAGCAGCAATGCCAGACCAAGCCCGGCCACAGAGGGACCCGAGTTCAGCTTGGAAATCTTGTATATCAGTGGGGTACGGTCACTGCCACCCCCTGCCTGCTTTAGACTGACCTGGGACTTGTTGGACTGACAGAAGACTCAGCAGACAGCCTGGCTTGGCTTCTCACACGTTAAACTCCCTCCTTCACACCACTGGTCATGGCTTTGTGGCTGAAAGGAATATTTTTTGGCTGTATGTGCAAAAGCTATCTCTTCTTTCATAGCTGTTTCACAGCTCCTTTGTTACTGTCTCACTACTGCATTTCTTTTTTCCGACTATTACAGCCTTCCTGATTTATTTCAATTTCACTCTGTCTTACTACTTTTAAGCAAAATTTGTCCATCTTGAAACAGAATTGTGTTATTGCTATGATCACAAGGATGTTTTATAGCATCCTGCTAAACAACAGCAAAAATCTGTGTGTGATGTAATGTACTCTGGAGACTTGTCAGGAAAGTGATATAATTTTGAATTCCCACTTAAAAGCCAAATACTGAAAATTTCTTAAAATTTTGAACTCTGTCAGGCCAGTGGGACTCTTCTTGTGGTCTATAGAAAGATTTTGAAATACTGAAGGGAATTCTCTAGCTGCATTAAATTTTCAAATTTTTGTCTTATTTTGTAAATTATTTCCTGTAGTAATTAATTATTTGTTACTTTCAGGCACCTTTAATTCAATTTTCCCTTTCCTTAATTAATCTAGGAATTACCCCCATCTCTGGGCACAATCAGTCATGGGTTTTGTGCACATCACAGTCCCAGATGATTGCATTCAGCTCCATTTGAAATACATAATTACTAATGACATTTCTTCAGATGTCTGGTGTATTCTTAAAGCATGGTGGGCTTTGTAAGAAGCTCACATTAAAACCAGTGAGAGGTACTGGCTACCATAAAAATAAAAGAATTAACTTGGTTTTCATCAGTTGTGGATTTTTCTCTTCTTTAATATGTGCAGGAAACTGTATTTGAAATTATGCCTTTAAAAATCTTACCCCTGATGACTCAACTAAACTTGCTCATTACGTGCTTCTGGTAGTCATAATGCCATTCCACTTCCCCATTTCACACAGTTTTCTCTTTAATTTTTCACTCTTGGTTTCAGCTGCACTGTCTGGGGAAAGTGTAACAACAAAAGCAGGAATTCTTTTTCTTAACAAAATTTATTGTGATGATAACTGACAGTGCTGCAGCAGAATTAACAAAGATTGCAGAGAATTTGATAAATAGCAGAACTTTCCCCGAAGACACGTGACTGACGATGACTGTGCTGAATTTTCTTCCTCTTTCTCCCAAATGAAGTTTTATACCATCAGATACTGAGCAAAAAAAGTAACTATGTTTGAACTCCTTTTTTTCATTTTATTTACCCCTGGAGTCAGTGAATTAATTTGTACATCATCAGATCTTGAAATGTCGTATACTTTTTGTGGTAAGTAAAAAAATAGGTAATCCTTTTGTTAAATTTCTGGAATAATTACTGGAGTCTGAGGGACTGTGAATTTTCTTTTAAATTTGTTTCTTTTCTTTCTATGTTTCTTTGAGAAATACAGAAAAAGAAAAAGAAGTATATTTCTATTATTAATCACTCTGTTATAAGAATTTTACTTCATAGGCATAAATCTAACCACAAGGCTGGTTCCAGCAGCTAGGAGAGAGAGAATTTTATTCTCAAGTAAAGTAGGCATGTTTTTGTTCAGAAAATATTAGAAGATAATGGATTTAAACTAGTTTTGCAAGCACTCTGTTATATAAATGATACCTATTGAGTTAACCAGTATGTTACAATGACAAGCTTGAAGTATGTGAAAAAAAAGAGGGACTGTCGTATTCTGTCAGGCTGCAGTACCAATCAGGTTCTGAGACAGCATGGTGTGTCCCTCCTTGCCCTGTCTGTGTCATGGGCTGATATTTTGTGTGTTTTAAAAATGCAGGGTGGGTCAGTCACAGAGCAAATCTACTTAAAGGTTCATTAACATTACCTGGAAAATACGCTGATGCATTAAAAATATTTTTAGCTCTTGTCAGCATGATTAGCATAAGTAGGGATATTTTCAGTAGAAGACCATGCTGGTTTAGTGCTAATAAAAAGGTTTTATATCTTCAAAAGGGAAATAAAGGTACTTTTGTCTCTGTTTTTTTTTGTGTGCTAAATATCATCCACCAAAAATTTACTTCTCTTTACTTAAAGAAATATGATACTGTTTTTGTCCTTTAAATGTAAAAATAATTAATAATATAATTTTTAAAACATATTTAATATTTACCACATATATTCTATTGAGCAATTTTATGGCATATAACTTAAATACATTTAAAAATATGTATGTGGTTTTTGTATAACTGTATATTCTTATTATTTTATGGAGAAACCTATTCACACTGTCAATGTGCAATAATATTTTTTTCCTGTAGATTCTACAGCTCATTCTTTCAAGTTTAATCTGACACCTTGCAGCACAAGGAACAAACCTGTCTGGAAGGCTGCTCTTACCTGGATTCCAAGTGAGTGTCTCTTAACTAGACAATTATATTCTGGAAATGGTGAAAATGAAATACAACTGAAAGACTGACACTTCATCCTAAATGCCATGTGATATAGGAAATTGGTTTCTGGGGTTAAAAATGGAACAGATAAACTATAGTGATGGACAGAAATGAGGATTTGTGAAATGTGTTTGAGTTTTACTTGGAGCAGTTACCAGAGCCCTGCACGCAGTCTGTTGCTGTAAATGCATATCTGTGACAGTTTAGGTGTAGGTGCATTTTGGTCTTTTGGCCTGGACAAAATCCAGGTCTTTTAAAGGAGAGAGAGTATCATCAGGCCATCCAACTATGGTAGGACTTCTATGAAGAATATGCATGTTCCAAAAGCTGGAAATGGTACTGCATTTTGTGTGCAAACCTAACTGTGATCTTTAAACCCACCTTTAAGGCAGCAAGCTCAGCTAATGAAATGTTTAGGATCTGGTTGTATCATAAACTTCCCCTTCTGCATTAGGTTTACTTCCCTTGAAAGGCATTTTTATGATGCATTCATGATAGTTTCTTTGCAATGTGACCATGGTCACAAGGGTCTTCAGGGTGAGAGAGAGGCGAGAATGTTAACCTCATGTTCAGAAGTCTTGATTTATTATTTTATGATGAATACATAACATTATGACTATACTAAAAGGAATAGAAGGAAAGTTCTCAGAAGGCTAGCTAAGCTAAGAATAGCAAAGCAATGAATAACAAAGGCAGCTGGCTTAGACCGAGAACGAGAGCCAGCTCTGCTGTGAGTGGTCAGTGAATCCAAACATCCACAGGAGACCAATCACGGATCCACCTGTTGCATTCCACAGCAGCAGATAACCATTGTTTACACTTTGTTGCTGAAACTTCTCAGCTTCAGCAGGAAAAATCCTAACGAAAGGATTTTAATGAAAAGATGTCTGTGACATTTGCAACACCTGCTTAAAACTAAGGTCTTCATTTGAGCACATGTTTATAGTAGCTGTGGAGCTGAATGAACTCTGTTTCCTTTACTGAAGAAATTAAAACAGACTTTGAAATTTCTCTCTCAAATATTTTTTAAGACTAATTTTTTGTTGTTGTTGAAAGCAACAATAGATTTTTTTTCCTTTTTCTTCTGGAAGTAGAAGTTTTCAAGACACATACCTTTTTAATTTTGGGGAAGTCTTACAAAAAATACAGTATTTTGGCAAAATCCAGTTTTTATCTAAACAACATGTCTCCATATACACTTTTCCTCTCCATCAGTTGTTATTTTCTAACTTGCCATGTTTTCATTAGGAAGTGACATTCACTTTTTGAAGATTGTCTTCAATGTCTGGTATGATGGTGCCAAAGCACTCCTCTGGAAGGACGTCCTCTGCAGTGGAACTGACGATGAATACTCACTGTGCGGAACGCTGAAAGGAGGTTGGTGTGAAAATACACAGGGCAATCAACCCATGCAAACACAGTTTTGGCCCCACAATCTAGACCTTGCTTGGCAGGCAGCAGACCTCAGAGCAGGCAATTCTCCAGTGCCAGAATTCCAGTGAAGTAGAAAATATCCAAATTCTTTATTTTAATATCCTTGTACTGCAGTTTCCATCTCCATAAATGAGGATTACTAATATCCTTCATCTGATGATGACACTTATTCTGAACATCTCTAAAATGACATGGAAAGATTGCATTTGACTGGACTGAACAGGAAATTTGAGAGGCACTGTGGGCACTACTAATATCCAGAACAAAGTTTATTTAGATATGTGTTTGGATGGTTTTTTTAAGAGATTTTATAAACCTATGTAGGATGACGATTTTTTTTTTTTTTCCAATAGAGAAGAGTGAATCCTTCAGTAGGGGCTAACAAATATTAACAAAATACATGCTCAGATTCAGAGAATCCAGGCAGGATGTCAGAGTAAAGGCCAAAAAGACCTGTAAGGATGTCAAAATACAGTCTGTTTTCCTTTCTTTAAGAATCAGTATTAGCTCTCTTCAGTTACCATTCAAGTGAACTACTATTACAAGTTAAATTACTGGAGTTATCACAGTAGGATTTGTCTGGAGGAGATGTTGCAGGAGCACTGTGGTTAATTTTTATTTTCTGATGTGGTTTCAACAAAAAGTAAGAGCTCTGAGAGAAGAACCAGATGAGGGCTTTATCAGTGAAAAAGTAAGTGACATTGGCAACTGCTGCTCAGAGATATTCCATATTGCTTTGAAATTACTTAGGCAGTCTGATTGATGGCTTTATGGTTAAGTAACTCTTTGTATTATAATTATCTCTGTTTTTCAGAAACACTTGAATCAGCATTTGACATTAAAGGCTCAAGATTAGAATTTCCAAAGGTACTTTTCAATATTTTATATAATAGTAAAATCACATACTTACAGGTATACTTTTTTCTGAAGAAAGATGTTCAGCCAAACTGTAGAAAACAGAAGAGGAAATGTCAGAAAACTTTCTTGTAATAGAATTGATAACAATAAAGTGGTAGCATCTCTTAAATGCTAGATGTTCTAAGGTTATTATTCCTCTTTCTTACTTTTTTTAAAAAAGAAAAGACCAAAGTAATCGGTTAATGTCACCTTAATTATTTAATTTTGTTTGGTAAATTATTCTCTTTCCTTTTACCTGTTTGAGTAAATCCATTCATATTCCTTCTGCCCATTTCATTCTTTATTTTACATTTTCTTCAGATGCTGCTCTTTTACTCCATGAAACCTTTTTCAAAGATTTGAAATGGGATAACAGTATCCAAAAAGTAAAAGCAGTGCTTTACTGTTAAACCAGGGGCAGCACCAGTCCTCAGGTTAAGCCATTCTCATCCAACAACTGCCTCATCAGTTCTCTGAGCTTTTCCAAGACCCTTATCAACACTATTAATCCCTAAAAATGTCTCTAAGGGGCTCCTACTGGTCCAAAATCTCCACCATCCCCCTTAGCTCATGGGCCTTCAACAGTCCAAGGGATCTTGTAGCCCCAGAGCTTGTAACAGACAGGAACATCCTCTGCCATGAGCTGTCCTCCTATCCATGAGGAACTCATGGTAGACCTGACACTTCCTGGTGGGACTCTGCTAGACCAGGAAATGCTGCTCCTGAGCAGGCTGGCCATGAGAAGGGAGGTGAACACTGTTTTATGCACTCATATACCTGACTATACCTATGAGGACAGTCCCTGATGGGAATGTGTCTTTTTCAGTTCTAACAGAAATCACCAGAATCATTCCAAGAAGCCACTCAGACAAGAGCAGACAGTATTGTGGACTAATTTTCTTTTTTTTTTCCTTCCCTGTTTTAGGGCGACTATAGTATTGTTGTGCAAGGATTCTCTGATGATTCTGAGAATAATATGCTCATATGCGTGAATGTCACCATGATAGTGAAATAAGATGCTTTCTGAGTGCAACAAACTTCTCAAATAATTCCAGAATATGGAGGTCACTTCTGTGAGCGACTGGAATCCAAGCTGCTAAGTAATATGCACACTGAACTTCCTGAGGCAGAATACATCATGTGCTGTCTGGGAAGCTCTAAGATATAGTCTTTCTCATTTGTAGCACAGCCATAATCAGTTGCTCAGCCAATGTGCCCAAAATTTCCGGGAATCAGGCTTCCTGATTAATCCATGGAATTACCCTGACTGGATGGCAGGCTGGTCCTGCATTTTGGTGCTGTGCCTTGAGTTACAATAAAGTTGAGTGCTTCAGGCTGAGCTAAAGTAATCAAGAAGTTTTGAAATTTTGAAGTGCCAGAATCAGAAGTTCATCAGTATTCAATTTAAAACAACACAGCAATTGAATTTGGGAACCCTGCTGTGAGGTGGTGGGGGAAGTTTTTTTGGTTTGTTTGAGGTTTTTTCTTTTCTTGTAACAATAAAACTTGTTAGTACAATCAATTTAAGAGATTTTTTTTTCTCCTGTTATTTTCTGATGTTTCTTCAGATGTTTCATATTTTTCTGCAAGCTGAAACAGAGGAGTAATAATTTGTTATGTGGTAGTAGCTGATGTGGATGAAATCCAAAGTGTAACACTTTTTTTTCCCAGTTACACTGATACAGTACAGCTGAGTTTCTCCATCCAGAGCTGCAGCTGCAATCCCTTAGAATGTTTCTAGCTCTTTCTCAGAACCCGAGTGGCAGAGGCCACACAAACTGTGTCCTTCAGATGTGGGAGGGTGGTGTCACACAACAGGTTGATCTATTCCTCAATTATTCCTCTAAGGTATTTCCAAAGTTTTCCTGTAGCTTTTACCCCTTGAGCAGCTGACACTGAGTACCCACCTGCCTTCTCTGTTGCTCCTCTGCACCCCAGACCTTCAGTCAGGCTTTGGTGGAGTATGAGATCTGGTCCTCAGGAAAAGGGCTGTCCTGTTTCCATCCTCAGCCCCCAGACAGCAGGGCTGGTGAATTTAGTGAGTTCAGAGACTTTTCCCCAACTAACAGGACACTGTTGAAGCTGCACATTGTGCTGGCTACCAGTTCATCCTGTCTAGCAGATTGCTTCCAAATGCCTGGAAAAAAATTAAAAGCCAGAACAAACCAACCTCTTTCAGACTGTTAAATACCAATCATGCAAATTAGAAGAAGTGAAGCTTTTAACCTCACTTTATACAGAAAGAAAGATGTTTTTCAAACTTGGTATCACAAAACTCAAGGAAAAACTCCACACCCTAGTTTGTAGATATTCCATTTAAAACTTGGTTTTAATCATAGGTAGTTTGGCTAAATAAAGCAAAATGATTAAGAGTCAATAAAAACAAAAGTAAAACTGCAGAATGACTGAATATAAGAAGCCATGATTACATATAAGTGATGGTGGCAAAGCATCTGTGCTTTCACTTGGTCCACAGACCATTCCAGGAGTAGTCCTAGATGGAGTATAGCAGCATGTTCTGCTTATGTTTGAGCTGATTCACTACAGTTGTGGTCAATTTACTCCTAACCTGAAATATCAATCAAAACGCAGCCTGAGAGCATGACAAGCAATACTTACTTTTATTTCAAATAGTGTCTGTTTCAAAGTATTGACCTAAGGAACAGTCTTACCTTATCATGTCCCTGTGTATACATTTCATGGCATCCAGCAACCAAAAGTCTCAAAATCATCTTCAGTGACAAGGTGTCCTGAGGTTTTTTTTGGCCTGAATTATCTGGGGTGTTAAAAGAAATATTTTGTTTATTAAGCAGCAAGTAACACAAGTAAGAGAGATTAACACTTCTGGAGATCAAAGACATTCATGTGCTCTATTTTACATAAGCATGTTCTAATGCTTTATGGATATTACAGAAAATTTACAGTACATGTAAAGGTATAAATAGAATTTCTGTCTCTGAATAGAGACTTTTACAGATAAACATATGCACTCAGTATCTTGCCTTGCAGACTTTTTTAATGTAGATCTTCAGCTGAAAGGTTATAATTGTACTTGCCAGCAGATACGACAGCAAGGCAGAGAGCAGGAGCCACACTTTATAAAGCAAAGACTTTTCAAAGGCCTCAAGTTTTCTCCTTCTATGACTGGAAATTTCCACTTATTCCAATGCTGGTGACTGCCACAGCACATTCTCCCCTGGACAAGAGGATACAGATTTTGTAAAGTGTCAGATCATGCAAACAGCTTACCCTGAAATTGCTGTGATGCTGTAGGGTGAAGGGCTGAGCTGAAGGCAAAGCTTTGCTCTTCATGTCTAGTTCCTGGAACAGAGTTCTTAAAAGATTTTCCTTTCTTCCTTCTGCTGCTGTCCAGAGCTGACAACATTTATTTCCTTTTCAAACTTCCTTGAGCCTGTATTCAGGGCTCCACAGCAAAGAGGAGTTTCCTTAGGATGCAGTGAGCTACTTAGGCTCTATGAAGACTAATCTGAATGTTTCCCTTTTCTTCACTTTATTGGTCCAGTAAACTTAGATCCATTTTTTGCTTCTTCATTTTCTGCCTCTGTCTAGAGTTGCAATTGTGTGAATACTGTGAAATAAAACACCAACTAAGATTTTCTTTCTTAAAATATTCTGTGAGAGCTACATGCCCTGAGATCCTTGTATTTTGCCAGGAGTTCCAGTGAAATGTGCACAGCCTCCTCCCGTGCAAACAAAAAAAATCAAGAAAGGTTTTGTGTTTGGCATATTTGTGTGAAATTAATATTATTTGTGTGAATATCTAAAGCCTTCACAAATACCTCTTTTTCTCTCCCTCATTACTGTTGTTTTCAAGAGGCTGTCAGGATTTTCTGCAGATGGGAAAAGAGCTTTTCTTCACCCCCTCACCCTCTGTTGCCAAATATGTAATTATGAGAAGAAGCAGTTCCTGTACAATGTGGTTTCCAAAAAGACTGCACATTTTGAGATGTGTTATTACAGTTTTATTTGATAAAAGGCATAAAGTATTCATCATTTCAAGTGAGTGAAAGTCTGCTGACCACAATACATGCACATTTGCTGGCTGAATTTGTAACATCATTTGAGATAGATGCACAAAGATAATTCCATGTAATTCAGGTATTTCAGCAGCATCTCTTGTGTTCAGGGAAGCAATTCCCTTGGTCACCACTTAGCTTGGATGACACAAAGCACAGACACTTGGAACAAATAAACTACATGGTTCCTGCAGCAAGAAGGAGTTGGATTTAATGATGCAGGAGATGTGTCCTGATCTGTCTTACAGGCATCAAAGGAGAACCATAGCAGCATAAATCCCTTCTGCACAACATTATTGCTTGGTGGAAAGTGCTAACAATTGCCTTGGAAGGGTCTGTGTAGCACGTTTTCCTGAATGACTTCAGCTCCTTCGTTCTGCCCGCGAGTCCCTGCCAGCACGAGTGAGCTCAGGGCGGCAGATGGGGTAGTGACATTTCTAATGGGGAGAGAGAGGAAGGAGAGAGGAAAAGAGGGACTTCCTGCCTGCAGAGCTTAGGGGAGAGCGGACAGGAGAAAGGAAATTTGGAAAGTCTTTTTGCTGTCAATAGAAATTACTGGACTTTGGAAATCTTGGATAATAGGCACTGTGCACACGTACTTGTGTTGTGGATCCCAGGCACCCCTGTAGATCCCTTGGCTGCAGTAGTTGGGTATGTCCATAACCTCTTTTCTTCAAGATATATTTTACTTCTGGCAAAAAGAGAAATATATATATATATATATATATAAAATATGCCTATATTTGGCCAGGTATAACAACTTCCCAAAGATTCTGTATGGGAAAAAATAAACAAAACAAAACTCCACAACATATTTTTTCCTTGAGCTTTAGCTTAAATGGCTGTCTTAGCTATGAGTATTTTGTTTTCAAATTCTAAGTTCTTGCTAAAATAATTTCTTGCTCACATAACTAAAAGCAAAACTTTTAACAGTGAGACTGGCTGTTTGGTCACAGGAAGGAACAGTCACTGTACTAAGTATTTCTGTACTAAGTACTGAGACTTCTGTCTATTTCCCTGTGCTGCATAAAACCTTTGAGAACTACAGAGTAGATTGTATTTTTTTCTTTACTTGTAACTTCTGCCAACTGCACACATCCACTGAGTGTTTGGTTCTCTGAGAAGTTTGACATCTCTGCTGAAGTACCTCCATGGTGATTATGAGGTTGGTTTACTTCTTAAATACATTCTGTTCAGTCACATTCCATTTAGACTTTTCACTGTATTACCCACAATTTTTATATTTTTAGCGTACCAGCACAGTTTTACAATTTCAGTAATAAAAACTAAAAAAAACCCCAAAACCACAAAAAACCCAAAAGAAATGTCATACAATAAATAAACACAAAAGACAAAATAATAGCTTTAGTCCTCTGAAAGCAATAGAGTTGAAATATCAGTCCTTCCCTTACCAGATGCCTAAAGGAGGAAATAATAAAAAACATTGTGCATATGAGAGTGAACAATTGTTCACTATGACTGTGAATTTATTTGACCCTGTTTTAGAGTGATATGACTTCATTTCACATCTGAATATCAGCTGAACAGACTGGTAGTTATCTTTTCTAATCATGTACCACGCTGAAGTGGTGTGCTCCATGTCAGTGGATATTGCATGTAGTGGAATTTTCCCAGTATCTTTAAAGCATTAAAGATACTTTTATGACACAGATGTAACATAGACAGAACAATGAACATTATTGATGAAATTTTCACAGATGGCTGTCAGAAAACACAGTCAGCAGGAGTATTCCTTTCTGATTCCCCAAGCTTCATTCCAGTGATTCTGACTGCTAATTGTACAGTTTCTCTAACCTGTGAAAGTTTTTGTGGTTTTGATATTCTAACTAAGAAGGGAAAATGATCCTAAAAAATAATCTAAAGTAATATATTATCTAGAACAACTTAAAATATTAAAACAAAGAAACAGTATTGTCAGATGAGTAGTAGGGGAAAAAAGCATTGTAGGAAAGAAATAATTTTGATTATTGCAGAATGTTGTGTATTTATTTTGACCAAATAATTTTTAAAAAAGGAGGTTTCAATTCCTTTAAATCTGAGACATCTCAGCAAATAAGAAATATTTTTCTGCTTTTGTTTTTTGACAAATAGTTATTATTCAAGCAAAGATTATTGTGTCACAAAATCACTATGGTTTTGCTGATAAGCCAGCACTTGAGCTGTGATGGTTGTACTCATATTAGCATGTACTTGACAGCCTGAGTTGTCCTTTTGGGCACAGATGTACACCCCACTTCTAAATGACTTTATATCCCTTTTTCTGGAATTGATGGCAACATTACAATTTTGCAAAGAGTACGACAAGAAGCAAGTTGTTGGGGGAGTAGATCAAATCATGTATTTCGACTTCGTAAATTATAATTTTCTTTTAGTACTTCTAGTTTTATAGAAGGTAAATGCTCCAGAAAATAGAACTGCTAGACAGACTGATAAGCCTCCTCCATAGGCACCTTTAGGAGTATATGGATAGAATAACCAAAATTTGACTAAAATAAAATATTTCAGTTGGAAAGGACCTCAGTGATCACCTCATCCAACTATCTGACTACTTAAGTGTGGATCCAAAGCTAAAGCATGTTTTAATGACACTCTGGACTTGATGTGCCAACCTCTGATAAATTCTGCTAGAGGTGTTGAGTGTCTCCAAATCTCCTTGAAGCTGTGAGTTGGACATATTCAGCAATGTATCATTTTATATATCCCAACCTTAGTTGCAGTCACAATGCAAACTATTTTATTTAAGTGTAGGTGAGAGGTCTGTGATAAAATAAAGAAGTGGTGTTTCCTTCCAGATTGGGATTGGTTCTACAGCAAATATTTTATACAAAAGTTTCTTTGTTCAAGATGCTAGGCTGGGATGTCTGGGAGCAGAATGGGGAGGAACACAGAAGGAAGTGTCTTCTCCTGGCCTGCTGGAGGGAAACAGCCCTGTGCAGAATCCACAGCCACTGTCACTGCTGTGGTGGGAGTGGAATCACTGCTGCTCGCTGCCCTACTCTCTCTTCTTTAACAGGTACCATCAATTGCTGTGATAGCCCTACTTCTTCACCCAAAACCCACAATGTTCTGTGAGGAAATACAGAATAAGATTATAAATATAATTTCTGTGTTGGAAACACAGCAGTAAATAAGGTAAAGAGTATACGTGGTATAAACAGTTATCTAAAATATACATTCAAATGCAAAATGTTTGAAATATTGATCCACAAACACCACAATATCCATAAGTCAAGCATTGATATTAGGTTTATTTGAAGGAGATGACTTGTTTCAAATATTCTGTCAATACAAGGATGATTAAGACACCATAATTCTGTGACAAGTGCTAATATTCTCCATCAGCTCGAGGTATTAATCAATTACAATTATAACAATCTGGTTTTTTAGCACTTGGATTGCAGTTGTGCCTCCTGTGAGTAGCTTGTAATCAGGACTGTTGCTTCCCTGCTGCATACCATATAAATATTTATGAAATTAGTAAAATAATATTTTAGGGGTTTTTGAAATGTGAACCATAGCCAGATCCAGAGCACCTACTAAGGATCTAACACCAAGAGGGTGACCTGGTATCCCTTAATTCTGCAGTGAAGATTGTTTGGCCTCTCCAAAGAGCAACCCACGAATCCCTCACAGTGTGGGACTGGTTCTGTGCTGTGCAAGATAACTTTCTGCAGAGCATGGCAGACTGAAACAATTCTTGTTTTCCAATGCAATTTCCACTGTAATTTGTATTTTAAGGAATTAACAGTCCAAAAAGCACATAGCATGACACAGCAGAGCATGTGCCATAACCTAAGGATTTTGCTGGACTACTGAGGTAGAAACAAAGCCAGATTCCTAACTCTGATTGGTCTTGACCTTATGCCTTGTTTGGATGTTTAATTTGATGCCACGTGTGTTTGCCATAAAATTCAGCTGGTTTTTTGCAGTGGTCTAGCATGTTTCTAAGGGATATCACAATGATCACATTTCTGGGAAATATAAGACGGTAGGCAAATTAAGCTACCTTGTTTTTCACCACAATAAAGAATGTGGCTGTGTTATCAAAAAGGTCCTAACACAAGAAGTACATTGGTGCAATCTTTAGACCAAATCACTGAGTCTTTCAGTGATATTATCTATTTTTAGATTCTATCTGAAGGCTGAGAACCTAAGAAAAAAGCAATATATTTTGAGGTTCGTTGTCCTAGTGTGCACTGTAGTCAGATGGAAATCTTTCTGTCTGGTGTCTCTTTCTGGGCCTGGGTGATTTTCCTTGATGCACATAAAAGGAAACTGCACAATATTACCTGCATGCTTTATATTAGTTTTGCTATATTCATTTCTGTTGGTGGGGGGAGGGAAGATAATCTGTGACTTCAAACAGGTAAGATAAATACCTAAAATTTCAGGAAAGAAATGGAATACACTCTATTTATGATTTAAATTCTTAATAACGCCTCCAAAGTTGCATCAAACCCAGAATAAAAGGAGGAGATTGGCTGCAAGTTAGCTCCTCTTTTTGTAAAATCAACAACTGCTATCAGAATTACAGCACTGGAGAGCTGATCCTTGCTGACGGCTGACAGGATATTTTCTTGCTGAATAAAAAATGAGCAATCAAACATGGAAGGGAGCCCTCTGCATAGAATCAAATTCTACACATTCTTAAGCATGGCACGAACTTTTTAAGCCAATGAAGCCATTTTTAGGAGGATTTTTGCAGCTTGACCCTGATAAGGTGAGTGCCTGCACATAATGTGCCCTTGTCGCCACAGTCCCGAATGACTCAACTTGCAATGTGGAAGAAAGATTTTCACCTGTAGACTGTCAGCTTGAATCTGTCAAGCAACCAGAAGTTCCTGCTGCAAGAAATTTTATGCAAAAAACTCCAAGCAATGCTAGAAGAATATTAAGGCTGCATGTGTAGTTGTATTCTCATTTCAGGCAGGACTGTCATTCATTTTTAACATCCCCCTTTCGGCTACAGCATGGTGATTCCATCTTTAATAACTCAATCACATAGCACCCTTCAAGCAGTGTGGGACAGGCATTTCCCCCAAATCTGCAGAAATCTTTGCTTTGATGAACAAAAATCTTTATTCAGTTTCTGAGCTTCTGGGTAAGCTTATCCCAGTCTAAGTGAAAGAACTCAAAAGTAAGCACATATTTGAATGACGCTGTACATCACAGTCACTGTCATGATGAAAGTTTAGTTGTATTGAAAATGTCTTTCCTGAAAATCTATTGAATTAAAACACCAAAGCAGAAAGGAGAAATACGTGTTTTAACTATGTGAAAAATGGATCCCTTACATAATCTGAAATAAAAGCTAGTTGTAGGTTAAATAGCTTTTGCCTCCTGGGGTGTTTGCTTTCATCAAATGAAATGCAAGAGATCTAAATGCTCGTTTAGCCTTTCCACAGGAAAATCTGACTCTGTTCAGCTTTAAACTTAAGAATCTCTCCAAAAGATGGGTTCTGTTACCTTGATTTCTTAAAGAAATTATGCTGTTGAAGGTCTTCTGTTTCCTGCAGATCTCTCCACATATCAGCAAATTTTCCCACCTCCATTACTTTCCCTACTCCCTTACACCTGGAGAACAAAAATCTCCCCAAAACAGAGGGCTTTTGTCTAAGCAAGTGGCTCAGGTTCACCCCTCTCCATGTACAGGCTCAGTTTTGAAGATGGTTTTGTTGAAGGGTTGATTGCTGGCTGAAACAGCACCTTTCTAGGCTCCCTATGAAAATAAAAACTAACTAAATGAAGATGGTTTCTTGTGTGGTGGTCACTTGTACTGCTACTGATGCAGCCAGCAGAGTTTTTCTCTGTATGGTTTTATGGAAAATCTTCTGCAATGCCCTGAGTATTCTTTGAGGAAAATACGCATTGAGAGTCCTGAAAAATCCTGCAAAGGTTGGAATAGACAGAACTGGAAAGTCTTTGTAATATTGTAATTTGTTTGGGCTAATCATCCCAATCAGCTCTATCAGGTCAAGGCTTTTGGGAGCTGTTGGGCTGGAGGCAAACGCAAATTTAGTCATAGAGTACTGAAATTAAGAGAACTATTTTCTGCTTTAAATGAGGTGTTAATTATCCTAGTAATTGAAAGCAGACTAATTAACTTGGAGAGTGACTGACATCACTCAAGCAGAGCTGTAAGAATGCTGAGCCGCTGAGGAAGCAGAGTGCAGTCAAGGATCCCTGGAGCACTGAGGGGTCCCTGGTTTGTGTGGTCATTTTGGCTGACATCTGGGGAGAGGGCTGGGCTGCATGGTGTGTCCTGGCCCCAGGCCAGAGACCTCCTGTGCTGGGGTTCCCCTGGCACACCTGGGATGCTCCTGCAGCCACCAACTCCAGCCTGGGCTCCATCTCCCTCCTTGTCCCCTTGTCCCTGTGGGAGGAAGAAGAGCAATGAAGAGGCATCTGGATCCAGCAAGCACCTCTGTAATTCAGCATCAGCCAGGAAGGGAGGCTGGGAAATATTATTAACCAGAGTAGTGAACAGCTTCCGTTGCCTTGGAGCTATTGCTTTTGTCTCTAGCAGGGCTGCTTTGAATATTGAAGAAACTAATAGGGATCCAAATTAAAAACTGTGATTAATGTTGTGAACCAGCCTAGTGTGCTTACTCTGTGAGAAAGCAAGGGATAATAGAAAACAATTCAAAGCCTGTCTTGCCAAAGTGAACAAGTTCATTAAGTTGTATGGTGGCTGCTGCAACAAATATATTTTATAGTGCAAAGTAACTCCTATGTTGGCATTTGGCAGAAAGCTACAGTTCTGGTGAAAACAGAAAACAAGTATTTTGCACATTTTCTTTTTTTTGTTAAATTGTGTTGTGTTTTTTTTTTTTGCTGGTAGTGTTGCTGAAGTCCAGAATACTACTGTGACTATATCCTGCAATGATGTGACGTGTTCATGAATATTATTTTTAGATGCCGCTTGGCCATTCTTTTTTACAGGGATGGTATTAATTCAAAACCATTTCTTCTTGCTTCTGCTGTTATCTTCAGTTACCACCCCCATATCAGCCCCATGCTCTTCTGCATTCTTTCAGTTTTCTTTTCAAGACAAGTTCCAGCTATTGTATATAAATATATTTTTAAAAAATTATTTTACTACTGAACTAAACTTATTCTTCATGCAGCTTTTCTGTATGATACATATGGCCACAAAATGACAGTCATTTTTTAAATCAGTAGATGCTAAAAATGTTTATTCGTTATGAAATACAGAAACAAAGATAATAGGGGATTAAACAAATAATGAATGGGTGTATGAGTACATCCATCATACAGCAGACACAGCAAAGGGTTTGGAGCTTCTTCTAGCACTGGCTGATGCAGTCCAAGCTCCTGCTTAGCCTGAGTGTTCCCTTCACTCTCCCCATGTGGGTCAGGGCTGCAAGTACTGTTGCAGCATGAATATGTTTGGTTTATGTGGGTGGAAGCCATTTCTGTGCTAAAGGCCCTCATTAGGTCTTTCCATGTTCTTTCTGTGCAGATACAGATCTCCTCCATAAAGATAAAGGGTCATCTGAATCTTTTTTGAACATCATAGAAAGCCAACCCTAAACCCTTCCATAAATTAACAAAAAAAAATAAAAAACACACAAACCAAATGACCAACAAAATGACCAGTGGAAAATCTATGCAAGTTGTTTCTGCTTGCAAGTTCTACCTTGCAAACTCTTACCTCTTAATACCTTAAGAGGTGTTAAGAAGCCACAGCTTACAGAATTACAACATTCAGAGTGCTGAAAAATCCAGTGATAATAGGAGACAGTTCATTTAAACCTAAGTGCTCAATGTTCTCAGTATTGGCTCCTATTTCTGGTTTTATCAGTCATGGACTGTTCAAAACTGAAGAAAGAAAACCTTTTTGTATTGTTTTGCAACTACTGGACAAATTTCACATGGTGAAAGTTGATACAAACACATTAATTTTGCCAGAAAGTCTTTGCAATGGTTATGGTGAAACTGTGTGACAAAACACAGTTTGGACAGGTTTTTGTAAGTATTGAAAATTAATCTAAATTTATGTTTCTGAAGAAATTATTCCAACAGCAGCTCCATGGCATTGAGATTTTTAATTTCCTATCTTTGAAAAGTGACACTCACCTGCTTTTTAATAAACTAAGTAATTGTTAATGAGCACATGTGAGACCTCAAGGATAACCTCAAGGATATTCCTTTTACATCTGTAGAGTGTCTGTTATTCTTCATGCAATGAGAAGGAACCATTCCCATATTTTCACTTAAATTCCAAGAATAACTAGATTTTCATTCTGAATCTGAATCTGAAAAAAGAAGATCCATGAGACTCAAACAGCAATTTTCAATTTTGTAAAGGTGATGACTTTCTGCTGCTACTGTCAGTCATGGCTGTGAGTGGTCCCTCGGATTTGCAGATAAAGGCACCCTGCACTGCTGGAGGAATGGGGCTATCCCGTGTGAGCCTGCTCTAGGAGGTGGCAGGAAAACAGAAGTGTGATGCCCTTGCTGGAGCTGAAGTGTCCATTAATGCAGAATTATGCTGCTGAGTCTCCAGCCATGTTGTCCTGAAAGGGGTTTCACGGGAAATCTGGCTATGTTGTGGAGAGAGATGCTGAGCCTGGAGATCCCAATTTCATTGCCCAGGTGGCTGAACTGGGGAGACATCAGCCTCAAGGATTGTTGGCAGACCAGAAAGCGGGGAGAGCATGCTGGACCAGGCACAGAAACTGAAATCTGCCCCTGAATAATTAGATAAAAGGATGTGTGGTTGAGTCTCCTCCTGAGAGCAGACTGTGAGGTAACCAAACAGGACTGGCTGTTTATTTACATGTAGAGACTTCAGCAGCTTGTAGTCCTCCCAGACTTCTGCATGCGTGTCTTCTCCAAAGGAAACCCTGAGCAGCTTTCTTTTAAAGGAGTTTTTACCTCTCCATGGGTCAGTGTAAATACTGAATGCAATATTTTGTCGAATTTACGTGCCAAGAAATAAAGAATTCTATGTTTGTGGGTTGTATGTGTCTTCAAATTTGTAGACTGTTCAGCAAATAGGAAATCCATAGTCTACAAAATGCAAAACTGCTTTTACATTGTGCTCAGAATATATGATATAGTGATCTCAGTGACAAAAATTTAAGTGTTTAAGGATGGAGGTATTGATACCAGCAAAATAAAACAAAGAGGTGGTTTATTAGATTTACCAGGTTAGCACTTCATTTACATAACATTGTCCTATCTATTTTATATCGGACAGTGATGACACTCCTGATTTTATATCTTACTGAAATGTTTTACTGAAATGTTTTGCCATTTTCTGGCCACTCCATGAAATGTGAATTTAAGTCTAACCTGAAGAATGAAGTTCTGCACAGTAATATTCTGTCATCACTTATGGATAAAACCATTTGTTTTGTTTTATACACAGATGAGAGAAGATTTTTCACTTTAGTTGGGTATTTGATGACTAAAGAAAGCTTAAGGAAAAAAGAGAATGCAGTGAAATTTACAGCCTGAGGGTAAACTCAAATCCAGATTTCCCTGCCTAGACATTACCTGCTAGAACAGTTTTTCAGCTCACTCAGGAAACACCAAGCTACCTCCTCTGCAGGAAATATCATTGCTATTCTAAGGACTTTATTTGTCATGGAGTAGTATAGAGAGTGGTCACCCACAGAATTTGTGATATAATAAAGGACTGTATTTTTCATATTCAAGCAGATCTTAGGGAAGGAAAAGTTCTTTATAATCAGAAAGTATACTCTGTTAAACCCATGGCAAATTCCCTGTGATTTGGGTTGAAATAGTGAACAATTTGGGTAATGCTTACCCTACACACACCACATCCAGGGTTGCTTCAATCCTGTGCCAGAATTAAATTAATTCCTTGCTATGCAGCTGTGTAGGATGACTCTGGTGAACACGAGGTGCCCACCAAAGGCACTCTATCACTGCCCTCCTCAGCTAGAGAAAATATGATGAAATGCTCATGGGCTGAGAAAAAGACAGGAGGAGATCACTTAGCAATCACAACCATGGGTGAAACAGACAACTTGGGCCAAAATAATTTATTTTACTGGCAATCGAATTGGAGTTGGGTAATGAGAGGTAAAAATTTAAGCCTGAAGCACCTCATGTCATTAAAGCCCACAGACAGCTTAACAGAGACCCTATTGCAAACTTGCCCCCAGTGCTGGTGTCAGACTGGCCTACAACATGGGCCCCAATGGTCCCATAGGGCCAGCACAGGACACAGTGTGCTCTCAAACTGATGAGCTGAAAACTTTAGTCACCAAATGTGAAATGGCTATTATTTGTCCAAAACAGGTGACCACTGCTATCAAACATGATACTGGCTGCATTGTCAGAATTGCAACAGAAATAGAACAAACTTCTGAACATCATTGGTATGGTGCTTTTATGAGATATCCACCATCTGCAAATGGCAAATTGCATCTTACATTACATCCTATGATAGTTGTACTATTGTGCTGCATTTTATTGGTTTTGCTGGTAATATATTTTTATGTCTATGTTTATCAGATATCTCCCTGTGTTGGAAAAATGAATCATCAGTTGTTACCTGATTTGAGCTCAAGTGAGGGCCCAAATCTTTCTCTGAGCAAGGCAAGAGGACTAACAGCTCTACCCCTCACCTAGGCTCTGTTTTTTCTCAGAGGCGTTTGGCAAGAAGCAAGGGCGAATGTCCATTCTACTCTGGCTTTGAGTACAGCTGATGTCACACCCCAACATGTGGTGTGACATCACTGAGGCACAGAGAGAGCAACATGTAAGTTGGAGAGTTTGTGAGCTGGAGAATTTGTGAATTAATAAAGTGACGAATTAGTGAATTCATGTTTTCTGAATAAAGAGCATGGAGCCCCATTTATTTATCTTTTATATTTAATGAGGTCCTGATATAAAGTTTAACTTGTTGTTTATGTCATCATGTAAACTGAGATATCCAAACAGTACATGACATTTTGGTATGTGGTAGAAATAAAAAAACTGGAAAAGGAAAATCGTCCTTTTCTTTCCTTCAACTTATGAGTCTCTGATTACTAAGGATTATTCAGTTTAGATATGAAATCAATGCATCATAAGTTACCTGTAAATCACTGTAAACAGTTCAGTAAAATATTTCTTTTTAAAGGAAGGCATCTCTGTCCTGGCCTTCGAGGATAAGAAAAATCTTTGCCAAGGCACCTAAGGGAGAATTTTCCCATTTCTTTGTCTGTCACTATTTCTGTAGGTGTTAGGAGATCTACTTTGAGACATGTCTTGATCCAGAAAGGCTGAGGTGAAGTAAGGTTGTTTGCATTTGTGCTTTGTGAGGGTTTACTTGGAACAAATTATTCAAGTTCAGATGTTTAAACATTTGCTCTTTTTCTTCTTTCAGCTAATGAAAATGATTTCTATCCATAAAAGAGATCTTAGTGTTCTCTGAGGACTCGTGCTGCTGTAAAATTCGTCAGTCTGTCCTCCTTTGCTTCCCTGCTGTTGTCCTTATCTAAGGAATTTTCCTCTGCAAAGGAGACTACAAAGCTTACAGCATGCCATGCATATCTTACATGCTGTCCTGGGAGTCAGCTGCAGAGTCACCATTGCTGTCTGTTGTCCAGTCAATGAAAATAGATTCTCAGTCCTACGATTACCAATCACAACACGAGTCCTGGCTGCCTTGCCTGACTTTGTCTGCTTTATATGAGCAAAAGGGAGGATGGAAGGGGCTGGGTTTTCAAAGGAAAAGGCTACACCACTAGCTAGTTACTGAGCCAATACGCGAATTCTAAAGCCGCTCGGAAATTTCAGTGGAAAGCCTCCTTTCCTTTCTTAAAAAGAAGCTCTACAATTATTTGGTGTTTGGTAAGAAAGCAGACTGTCTGAAAGTGCTCTGGAGAAGCTGCTTCCCAGCAGTCTCACAGGCAGTGCTTGCTCATTAGCAGGAGTCACTGGCGAGCAGCGCCTCGGCCGCCGTCCCTGGAGCGCCGTCAGTCAGCGCCTTTGATTGCTGGGATTGCTCCAAGGAGCAACAAATGCTTCCCTTCACCTGATGCACCAGGGAAAAACAGCAATTACCCAAACATTGCATCTTGCTGTGACAGCCTCTTGTCTCTGTGTGTAGGGCCAAGTGCCACTCCTGGAGAAGAAGGGTGGTTCACTTCAGTGTATTGTGCACTTCAGAGTGCTGTGTGCAGTTCTGAGCCTTCGGTTTGGGAAGGGCATTGAGACACTTCAGTGTGTCCAGAGAAGGCAACGAGGCTGGTGAGGGGCTGGGAACACAAACCCTGTGAGGAACAGCTGAGGGAGCTGGGGGTGTTCAGCCTGGAGAAAAGGAGGCTCAGAGGTGACCATATCACTCTACAACTCCCTGAAAGGTGGCTGTAGCCATGTGGGGATTGGTCTCTTCCTCCAGGCAGCAACTGACAGAACCAGAGGGCACAGTCTCAAGCTGCACCAAGAAAAATATAAGTTGGATATTAGGGAAAAAGTTTTTTATGGAAAGAGTGATAAAGTTCTGAAATGAATGCCCTGCCTGGGGAGGCGATGGAGTCACCAGCCCTGGATGTGTTTAGAAAAAGACTGGATATGGCACTTGATGCCATGGTTTAGTAGAGGTGTTAGGGCTGGGTTGGACTTAATGATCTTGAAGGTCTCTTCCAGTCTAGTCATTCTGGGAATTCTGGGAATTCAGTGTGTTGGGATGTACTCCATCCCCAGCGTGCCTGGGTTTATGTGACAACTGCCTCAAAAATGGGTTAAAGTGTGGTGAGAGGGGGAACTCAGAGAGCCTAAATTGCAAAAGGGATATAGTAGCCCTGTTACACAAGACTGCAGGTTTAATTCAAAGGCATGTTGAGCCCACACTTCTGTGTCTGACACCTTTATCTCGCTCATAATAACATCACTGTTGAGGTGAAGTGATTGTGGAATTCACCTGCATTTTCCTTGTACATTTTATTGCCTGCTCCTTTAGAAATTCAGTAATCATTCGGCAGAGAGCCTGGTAGCAAAACCAGACCGATAAACTGAAAGTTGGCCATTATATTTGGTTTGCTTGCACATGAGCAAACAGCACAAAAAGCAGCAGCAATACACAGTCCAGTGAGAAAATGGCAATTTTAAGAGCAAACAAGTACATAAAGAAGTAAAAGCAAGAGAGATGAAAAAGGAGTTCTGCAAAGAGGCAGCAAAGGAAAATTCTTGCTGTGTGGAGGTCCTAAAGATCTGTCTGTCTGAGGCCTGACAGCCCTGCAGAGCTGAAGCACATCTTTTTGTTGACTCTGCCATGGGATGGTCATCTCAGACAGAGCAAGCTGCTGGGATCAGAATTCCTGTAGGATTTCTCAGGACACTTGTCAGGTTTCATTAGTCAATGTCCTTGCTGCATGGCATGAATCCACATGCAGGTCCATGGGAAGTGGCTAATGAAGGTTTTTAAGTTTCAATTAGCAGCCTGACAATGGAAAAGCAATATGTGGATAGAAGAGCTCTCAGCTGCTTGCAGAGAAGAAAAGGGAAGTACTCCTTGTGGTCTCAACAAGGAAGAACAAAAAGTGTGGGGGATATCTGTTCTGACATCTGGTTTGTGTTGCTGCAAGTCATCCCTGCACAGCCTTCCCTGTGGGCTGGGGTGACCTGAGGCTGTTCAGAACTGTGGCTGTGGTTTGTCACAGGTTTAAGCGACAATACTTTTGGGGTTTGGGTTTTGTCCTGCTGCTTGTGTCACAAATAGTTTGCATAATAATCATCAGTGAGCAAGTGGGAAGTACAAAATTATCATTATCCTCAGGAGAGAGAGAGTATCATTTTGAGGCATTCCCAGAGCTCAGGAGGACCAGATTTCCATTGGTGTGCCCAGAGCTCCTGTAAGAGTAACTACACCTGGGCTGTTTTACACATGGAAATCCTGGACAGGTCATTGAGTATCACTTCCCATTTCACATCTAGAGCTCCCCAGACATGTGTGACTGTGAGCAGTGCTGAGGCAGCAGGTCCCCTTCATCCCAGAGGTGATGGACGTGCTGTGCATGTGCATGTGGTGTTTACCTTGGGCAGGAGCAGACTTCAGGACACACAGGTCTTGTTGTGATGGTCTTGGTAAGGAGAGAAAACATTTGAGTCTCAGCTTTAGTATCTTCTCCACAAAGCACTCACTGAGGCCAATTTGCTGATCAAAATCTACACAGAAGCCCACAAACATGAATTAACTATCTTCACCGAATATTCAGGCTTGATTTTTCAGCAAGTAACTGTTTGAGGAGAACATTTAATGGATATTAAAATTCTTCTAATTCTGAATGAATGATTCCCACAGGTTGAGATTTACTGTGAATTTAGCTGCTTCTTCAGCTCATGAGCTTTTAACAAGTAACATGCAGCTTTCCCTACATTATTTGTTTTTCACTTTTAATCAAGTAGGGCCTTAACTTAGGACCAAACTAGGGGCATGACAAAGAATTTCTGTGCTGGAATCCGACCCTGCATTAATATATATGTTGTTTTCTTTCTCCAAGAGATGGAATTATAAATAGTCTGAGAGAAGCATTGACTACTGAGTGTATGATTTCTAGTCGTCATGTGTGCTGTGTTCTGGTACATGGTGTAGCTGACAGATGCTTTGAACTCTGGTAGTCAGAGAGACACTCAAATCTTCACTCATGGTTTTGTGCCTTCTCAAGATGTAGGGAGCATGTTGGGGCATGATGGCAGATGGTGAAATTTATGATGGTTCAGAAAATGTTAAATATGCTTTTTTTGGGCTAAGGACATCCTGACAATTAATTACTCTTGAGTAAAATTCTAACATGAGGCATTAACTGGACTACAGTTACTGTCAAGTCCATATAGTTTCAGCTGTGAAGTATTTCACAATGCTGTGGTCTGACAAATTACATTTCTTCCGTGCTGGGATGCTGCTGATACCATTTGGGAGTTTTGTCTCTCTACTTTGTGGAAAAAAAAAAAATCTCAAGTTGCTAAGGAGGACAAGTTTAATTGATTTTCTAAAAGCTTTAAGCGGAGGCATGGGCCACAGGCTTGGGCAAAGTTCACTGGTTATCATGCCATACAAGATATTTCTCTGGGGGTTTAATATTCTTTCCTACCAAAACATCTAAAGCACTTCAAAAGGTTTATTTCTTCTAACAAGCCTGGATGTGGGTTTGTTTGTTTGTTTGTTTGTGTGGTTTGGTTTTTTTTTTCCAAATAGTAAAATTTGAATGGCGCTGCAGGTATATGACATATAACAGCCTGGGGCTAGAAAAAATACAAAAATATTGATGCAGAACTGTGCAGAGTTGTTATGTCCAAAGGATATCTGCTTGTGGAGTTTAGCAGGGCAGATAGTATTTGCTTTGCTTCTCTGTTGATTTTCCTTCCTGGCCTTGAGGGGCCCCAGAGAAAGTGAAGAGCATTGGTGTTTCTCAACCCTCTTAATACAGACATACCCAAAATGATTTGTCTAAAATTTCCATGGCACTGCAGAGAAGTGACCCCAAAGCACTCCACTTGCACCCTCAACATATTCTGCCTAGGCAAGAAGAGAGAAAGACATCACTGGTGACAGTGAACTCAGTTTCAAGTCCTGCCTTGGGCCCAGGGGTCAGATATGGGAGACATGCTCTGCCTGTGATAAGACAGCATCTAGCAGAAAGCTGAGACAGGTTTTCTTTCTTCAGCTTTCCCAGGTAGGAATGTGGGCTTGGATCTTGCACTGGATCCCTTCTTCTCCACCCAGGCAGCTCCACAGCAGCGCTTGTCACGCCTCAGGGTAACAGAGCGACTTGTTTATCTGCTGCAATGAGCACTGCTGAGTCTTCAGAGGAGTGGAATTACATTCTGCATGGTGACTTGGGCTGCAGCCATGTTACTAAACATTGGCTAAAATTTCCCCTGCTTGTTGCCCTCACTTTATCCCCCATCAGTGGGAGCAATGTAAGGGGCAGTAACACAGAAAAATCTGCAGAAAATGTTGGCATTTTATCCACTCTGTCGTCTTGCTGTCTTCAGCTGGATGGCATGGTGTTGCAAATATTGTAAATATTAGCCTATGCTTGTGATGTTCTCCCTGTTGGTTCTTCTGGCAAAGCTTTGGTTATTTATTTTTGTAGGGGCGGGTAAGACAACAAACCCTTTTGCTTCCATTCAGCAGCAGACAACTCCATTTATTCAAAATTTAACTTTAAAAAGAGATCAAACACAGTGTCTGGGTTCCTTAGGATTTTTGGTGCTTGATTTTGAGAGCCAGTGAGAAAGACTGTCATGTTTCTGGTTTCACAGAAGCTGCAGCTATTGCTGGCACAGCTCTGAGCGGGGTAGCTCGGCCTGGGTGCACGTGGGGTGAGGAGCAGCTGCAGAGCCAGAGAGGGGCTGCCAACCTGGGGACAAGGATGTGGTGGATTTTAAGCCCTTGTACATAATGGCAGTTTGAAATCTTTTGTTTAGAAAGTTTAAGGGACAGGAAGCTGGGTGCATGGTCAGTAAGTGGAGTAACAACCTGTTACTGCACTTACAGACCATGCACCCACCTACCCTGTGGATCTGTGCCACTCCCATGGTTTTCAGAGGTTACACAGTCTGATCTCCTGCCATTCACGACCTGTGCAATTTGTGTCATCAGGGGAATTGTTTGGACAGAGGAAATATGTTCAATTAGGAGAACAGAATTCCTTCAGGACAAAAATGGCTGTATATTGTCTCTTCTCAACGCTGCAAAAGAGAGGATATAAATTAAATATTTAATGTGAAGTAAGAAATTTTAGATAAACAAAAACAGGTGCATTTCTGCTGGTACATTGAAATCAGTTCCTTTCCTAGAATCTGCAAACCCACACTCCTCTAACTCACACATGCACAAAATCCACCCCCTTGCTTTCAGCGAGTCCTCACAAGACCTGGGAGCTGCAAGAATGGCTCCTGGAAGTGGCAAAGCTGGGTGAGGACAGGTCCTTTCAGTCACTAACCTGCTGTATAACAACTGCTCTGGGCTCTAACTAAACTTTGTCCATTGCACTGTGGCCCTGGATTTTTAAAGCAGGTGCTAAAAAGAAGGCACCAGGGTGGCATGTGGAACATGATCCCATATGCCATCCATTCCCTTGGAGATGTTAAAAGAGACTGAGGGGGAGCTAAAGCATAAAAACAGCTTCTTTGCAGTGGTCACAGTTAACATGTCTGTATGATAAAACTAGGGTGAAAGGAAGGAAGGAGGTGTGCAAAGCCGATACTGATGGAAACCCTATTACTTAGGCAATGTTATTCAAGAACAATTTATCTGTGAGAAAATATGACACTTGTAATGTAGCCAAGTCCTTAGCAAGCTGTAGAGGCAGCTGCACAGTCTTGCCTGAGGCATTGAGCATGCCATCTGAGCAAGTTACAAGGAAATCTCTTTAAATAAAAAGGGGGGGAAAAAAGCAGTTCATTAATATTAGGCACTCTGTGTCCTGCCAGAATGCTTGCTTTTCATATCAAGGCTCTGATTCTTCAGAAGTACTTTTTTGTCCTCTTTTGGATTGCTGACCAATTCAGTGGAGAGAACGTGTAAGGAAGCCAAAATCATATTCACTCATGAAGTATCTTTGAAACAGAGCTGTCTGGATTGTCCTATATTTGAAAGACTCTTTCATGGGTACATGGTGTGTGATTCAGCCACAAGCAGAATGAGGTTCCTCTTGTGAAACTGCAGATTTCTGCAACGTCTTCATCTGAACTATCTCTCAGCGCACCCTGCAATAATCAATGCAGAGAAACAAACAACTACACAACTGAAGTGTTTTGGATATCCATGTAATCAAAGGTGATTTGTGCCTGAAGACTGCCATCTTCCTTCTTTTGGCAGTAGAGATGCCTTTAGACATCTACTGTAAAGTTAGGGGAAATTAATCCCAGCACAAAAGTATGCATCATTTTATAAAGGTTAGCTCAGGTAGTCTGGATGGCCACCAGGCATCCAAATCCTGCATTCTCAGCTTTTCTTTTTGCATTGCCTGTGACAGATTCTCAGTTTTCTACTGAAATTCCTCCTTTTCCCCAAAGTACCATCATATTTTCTTAATTTTTTCTCTCATCCTACCTGCAGGTGCAGACAGCAGAATACCCTTTGAATAGCACCCAGCAGTACAGCAGCCTCCTAAACTGAGTGTGTCCAACAGCCACAAGGTGAGTTCTGTAGTAAATCTCAGCATACTGGGTGTTGATAAATAGCATGACAGAGCAGCTGGTTGGGATTTTTGGATTAATGTTTTTTATTAGAAAATGACAGTTCACAGAAGTAAAAAGGATTAGTGGGAGCATAGTTGTTCCAAAGAAGTTTTCCCAGTGGAGCCTTTTGGTTTGTGATTCTGAGAGAGAGAGTGAGCTTGATCAGCTACTAGGAGTAGCCCTGGTTCATGTCCTGAGAGACCTCTAGTTAGATCTGGAGGCTGAATTTAGCTCTCCCATGCAAGAAGAATCCACTCTATTGAGAGTAGAAAAGGGAAACATCTTATGTAAAACTTTGGGAGGTGTCAGCATAATTTGTAGCTTAAATGAGTACAACTGTTCCCTGTAAAAATATGAAAGAGAAAACTGTTCCTGTCCAGGAGACCTCAGGAGAAGTCTCCTAAGGCCTCCTGAGGTTTGTTAGGAGATTAACAAATTTAAATGCACTTCATGCTTGTTAATGCAAGAGAGATAAGTAGTAGGGTTTCAACTTTGACTTATATAAACTAATTACTTTAAAAAAAATCCAGATAGTTAATAAAAATTATTATAGTGTTTAGATAGGTTCAGTTATAAGCGAAATACAGTTTCCACTGTGATTTTTTTTTTCTTTTTTGCTGCAGAACACCCATGTTTCTCTGTTATTTCTCAGAAACTCTTACTGAATGTAAGAGAAATGACCTTGGAAAAGTAAAGGAGACACTGAAATTATTTCAAAACTTTTTTGTTTTTCATGGTGGGAATATGTTCTGTTTCTAACACACACAGTGCTTTGCAGTGAGATCCTGCCTAGCTGGAGATGCACACAAATGCTGGCAACGCTTTCTGTTGCAAGAGAGGACAGGAACAACAGTTTGTAATTCATAAAATCATAGAATGGTTTGGGTTGGAAGAGATCTTCAAGATTATCTGGTTCCAACACCCCTTCCCTCCGTAGGGACACTTTACACTGGACCAGTTTGCTCAGAGTTCCACCCAGCCTGGCCTTGAGCATTTCCAGGGATGGGGAATCCAAAACTTTTCTGGACTGCCTGTTTCAGTGCTCCACTACCTCATAGGGAAGACTTTCTTCCTAATCTAAACCTACACTCTTTTATTTTGGATCCATTTGCCCTTCTCCTGTCACTGCATGCCCTAGTCCATAGCCCCTCTCTGGCTCTCTTGTAGGCCCCATTGGTAGTGGAAGGCTTCTGTAAGATTTCCCTGGAGTCCTCTCCAGGCTGATGAACATCAAGTCTCCCAGTCTGTCTTCATAGGAGAAGTGTCTCAGCCCTCTGATCATTTTTGTGGACTCCTCTGGACTCCCTCCAGCAGGCCCACATCCTTTTTTCATTGAGGACCTCAGATGCAGCATTCCAGGTGGGATTGCATGAGGGCAGAGAGGCAGAATAACCTCTCTTGACCTGCTGGCCACTCTGCTTTTGGTAGGCTTTCTGGGCTGCAAGCACACATTGTTGGGTCATGTTGAGCTTCTCATCAACCAACACCCCCAAATCCTTCTTCTCAGGGCTGCTCTCAATCCATTTTCCACCCAGCTTGTACTTGTGCTTGGGATCCTCCCTACCCATGTGCAGGACCTTGTACTTGAGCATTGTCTTGCCCTAAGCAATCCAGGTGGTGTGAGTTGTCTTTGGAATAAATGAGGTGGAATACTATAACAGTGCCAGATTTAAAGTTGTTTGGGAGTTTTTTGTAAACATACTAGTGGCCTTATTTTGACTGGTAGGTAGCCAATAGCCACTTCAGTTAGCATTCAGTGCTATAATTAGCTATAAAGAGTTTTGACAGGATCAATAATTCACCCATTGATCTTTTACATTCATTATTTTGCATCTAAAGGGTGCCTAAGCATTAATCAGAAAATTATTTACTGAGATGATGTCTTGTGAAATCACTGTCTGCCTCCTAAAAGGTGAGGGAAGGAAATGTTAAATGGATTTCGGGTGAGTTACTGATGATCCCTTGTCTGGGGCTGGCAGGACCCAGTGGCAGAGAAGTGCCTGCTACCCTTCCAGCACTGATTTCAGCCAGTGCCATGCTCTCTTTAGGCACCTGCTGATCTGTATAAATTTCCAGGGCTATCCCACACAGTTCTCTGCTTCAAGGCTTTTGGCAAGATCACCCATCCTTCTGAGAGCTTTGTTTGTGGGACAGTGTGGGAGAGCTGGGGGTGCAGGGTGACAGCGTCTGCCGCCTCAAGTGCATAAATAGCCCAGATGAAGACAAAAGGCAGGTGGCAAATTAGGACATAAACTTTGGTCTGTGGGAGTTCCCTGTGTGTCCGAATGACACAGCTAATCATTGGGAATTTGTCCCCTTGCCATCCTCACTCCTTGGCTAGCACCCACCCTCAGTCTGCTGCAGTTTTGCAAGTCATTCACTGTTTGTCCTGCACCAGTATCTCACAGAGCCGGTGCCATTGGGTATAAAAAGGTCTCAATATGCAGACAAGAGATTCAGACAGAGAAGAGACACAGACAGAAAAGCAGCCATGGTTGCAGCAGGGGCTGTGACCTCCTGCCACGGGCAATATGCAGGCTGATCCCAGCCTGGAGGCAGCAGCTGACACTGGCAAGCCAAAGCCAGCCTGTCTGAGGCCACCTACCCCAATTTAAATTTGATCTACCTTGCTACATTTTAATTAAGGAAAGCAGCTTCCATGCTAGTATCTCTGTACCAGATCACACTGTACAGTTATTTTCATCGTCCTGGGAAAATGGTTGTGTGCTCTGCACAAACCTTCAGCCACCAGGAAAACCTTTTTTTTTTCCCCAGGGCCCCTACCTTTCCAAATAAGACCAAATAAGTAGAAAGCTAGTTAGTAAGAAAAAAATGAATATGAAACTAGGAAATATGTTTTGGAAAAAGACAAATAGCTGAATAGCAGCTAAATTCCAACTGTAGCATATCTGTCATTCTCCCAAAGACCTTTGGAAACATGCCTGCTTCATGCAAGCTGGATTTGTATTTCAGGGAATGCATGTGCACTACTACTGTGCTAAAAATAAACATCTGCTGTACCAGGTCCACTGGCTTAGTACATCCAACTTCTCTGAACCCTCCCACCTGTGCTTTTTGCCTTTGGAGATAGCAGGATTGAGTTCTTGAAATATTTTTGCTGTTTAAATAATGCTGAATCATGTGTCAATTAAGACAGGAAGAGCTTTCTGCAGGTTTTAAGACTGACTTGTATCACTTTGGGTTGAGCCAGTAATTAATTTGAAACAGGATTGCACACGTGCAAGTTGTTGGCTTAGGTATCTCAGTTTCTGAGGGAATGAGAGAGGGAAGGGATTGCAGAAACGAGAGCTGACAATGCCGTGTCATGGCTCCCCTCTCTTCCTCCCTCTCTTTCTAGTTTCACACTGCAGATTAACTGAGTAAACATCTGATGTGTGGCATCCTGCACCTATGCCCAGCAAAGCTGCTCTGATTATACTTTCCCAGCTTTTCGTAGGAGTCAAATGTCCACTCTGGGGTTGATGGTGAAAATCTCTTTTTACAGCCAACCTTGGAAAAAACCTCCTGGTCTTTTTTGGTGAGGAGAAAGATGGTTTTATAACCGCAATAATTTTATTGCCATTTTAAAAGTTGAAATTTAAATGAAGATCAAAGGGAGTAGCACAACTAATCTTAATGGAGATTTGTTGTCATTTTTAAAATTGTAATTGTAATTTTTTCTATTGTACAATTTGGGTTACTTTCCTTCATCTTGAGTACTGAATAATACTGTAATATTGTTGTACACACATCATATGTGAAAGCAGAAATGTTAACTTATGCAGGTATTCTTGAATTTTCTGAGAAAAAAGTTCAGACCACAGTACAAACTGACTACCCGACAGTATGGAGACTGGATTTGATAATCACAGGAGCTTGGATCAGAAACTTAATGCTTGAGCCATACGAAACATGCTGCTCCAGCTATCTTCTCTACAAAGCTGCAACTTTGGTGAGACAAAGATTCCAGTCTTCCAGTTTTGAGAAGAAAATAAAATGTAGCTGTTTTTCAGACAAACAGCCTTTCATAGTTTTTTGCTTGTACTGAAAACTTGGCTGAAGGTGAGGACAGCTTCAGAGATAAATGTGCTCTGTTGCCATTTGTACAGTCTGATTATATAGCATGGCAAAGAGAAGACTTGCATTAAATTTAAACTACATATATTTGTATCTGACACGCTTACATTTTTTAACTTCCTTGGCAACATTAGGCAGCAATTATTTCTGTAATTTTACAGTGATGGGGAAGTTCAGAATCATTAATTTAAACTTCTTCAAACTGTGAGACACTGGAGACAAGTCTTCCAGTTTTGAGAAGAAAATCAAATCTAGCTGTTCTCCAGACAAGCAACCTTTCATAGTTTTTTACTTTTATAATTAGCAGTTGTGTATAGGGTGGAATACACATGAAAATTAAAAGTTAATTTAGTCACATGCTTGTATTTTATGCAAAGGCAGAAAGGCACCCAAGCATTATAGATCTGTTAAATATCCAAGGGAAGTTACATTGTGTCAGTTTTTGAAGCAAAGTTTAGCTGTTTAGTCTGTAAAGTCCTCAAGATAAGGGGTTTTCAAGATTTTCTTTCAATTTTTGTTTAAGTAGTTTATTTCAAATTGTTCCCTCGAAGTATTTCCAACACAAGAGCTGCAACATAGGTTTGCTGCCTGACAACAGAACTGATTGAAATACAAATGGAGCTGTCACTGTTCAAGTTGAGTGAGACATAAAAAGGAAACAAATGACATGAATGATGAAAACTAGCTCAGCTTGTAAAGCAGTTCTGTTATTGTTAATGTAAGATGTTGTTATTGCAGGCAGTTTACAGCACCTTGTGTTCTCCATCTTTACATATTTGTTTCTTATCTTTAAAAACCTCTAGCCTGCATTTACGTAGCTCCCTGAGCACAATTGCTCTTAAACTTACTTTTGGTTTCTGCTGTTGGGAGTAGTGACGGTGACAATAGAAACAGCTCCAATGTTTTCCTTTATGATCTACCAGAGGATATTCAGCTCTTCAGGCAGTGCTTGCTTGTTGCATCACACATACATGAACCACAAATTGATGGAGCTTGGCACTTTAACTTCAGGAATACTGCACCAATTTAAATGACATGAAGGGTGAAGGGATGTGAGAAGCAGTTGTAATAATCCTGACAGCAGTTGAGGACCAAATAAAAAGTCTGGGTAACTACAGAGCTGCTACTCTGACATTAGTGTACAATGAGGAGCTGTGTAATACTGTAGCAGATACAGATTTTAGGAATTATGATTAAAAGCTTCCACTTCTGAGCTATGAACCAGAGTGCACATTACTAGCAATGACATGGCTTAGTTTTTATGGAATGCCAGCATTATTCACCAATAAGACTTTGATCTAAAAGAAGGGAACATCGTTTTTTTTGTTTGTTTTCAGTTAACAACTATGACATGACAGAGAAACACTTTTTGCTGAACCAACAAGCCTTGATGTGAGCTGGGGAAAGCAACCCAGAGACTTCAGCATGGAGAAGACTTGGAATTTCATTGCAGGAACAGCAGACTCGAGAAAAAGCTTTGGGAGGATCTGTGCCATGTTAGCCCTTCTGAAGGGTAGGGAGAAAGGGCACAAGGAGCCCCACTGAGCTCCCTGGGGTAGGGCAGGAGGAAAGAAGTGACTTTTCTAATCACAACCTGATTGAAGATGGTGGTTAAAGCCATGAGGCAGGTTTGATAAATCTGTCCAAGCAGTTTTTCCACCAGGTCACTGGAAAACAGCTGAAGCCTTTACTCTTGGTAAAAGGCCTCTTTGAAACAGGGCTGCCAAGGGGCTGCAGCCCCCTAGCCCAGCAGAAACCCCACTCTTCTTCTTTCATAAATCTTTCTTGAATTACTCTGGGTGTCCTACTCTGACTTCAGCATATGCAAGGATTTAAAAGACATTTTGAAGGAGGTTTTTAAATAAAAAGCATAAAGCAAATTCTAAATGTTTGAAATTCAGTGTGAGAAGCATGGAAAAATTTAGCCAGCTATCGACGTTTGATAACCTTGGCTAAATAGGGCACTACCTAACCCCTATTGCCTGCCATAACACCTTAGGCACAGGACCCCAGGAGAAGTTTGAACTGGGGAAAATAACTGAAGGAACAGGTACAGGGAGACAGCTGTGGATTGCACTGGAACGGTCCCTGTCAGACTGTTTTATGTGTTCAATAATGATCTTGTCACAGACAGTACTTGTCTGTTAATGGAATTTGCTGATGCCGTGGTTTTAGGACAGAGAGGATTCCTACAAGAAAATGAAGAGATGACTGTGATAAATCAATAATAGAAATAGGATTGGGTTTAACACTATGAAGTGCTAGCTCCTGTGTTTAAGGAAGAGTAACAGCACTTTCTTGAAATATGACAGAAGTTCATCTGGTGAAAATTACAGATTAAAAAATAGTCAGAAGGATCTGTGGTAATCATGGGGAAAAATAGTCACTTAGGGCACCAAAACACATCAAATATTTCCCTTCCAGCAGAGATTTACATAGGAATTAGCTCCACAGCGGTACATTCCACTATACACCCCTCTGCAAGGCACTGGTGAGACCTTTCCTGCAGACTCATTGTTGTCATGGTCACACATAATCAAGTATTATGAACTCACATTACAATACTTGCAGAAAACAGAATTACCATTATATTAATGATGTTTTAGAACATATTAAAAATATGTTACTTTACTCAGCAAAATGAATTGCTTTCTAGTAATGCCTCAAGGGTACAAAGGCCAGAGAGGGAAGGAAATACTTAAACTAAAGAACAGGGCAGTCATTGCACTAAATGCATATATATAACAGAAAGAAGTTCCTGACAGAGAAATTAGGATTTCGATCCTCTAGTCAGAGTAGTAGGGCCCAAATTCCTACCCCTTGCTCCCCAATATCAGTGTTTGATAATGATAGGCAAAGAGATGCAATGTTTTAGAAGCTGTCTTAGATGCCCAGAATAAAGATTTTGTCATTAAATACCAAACATTATTTCATTAAAGTTCAATAGCAACAGCTGCCCTGACAGCTCATCACTGGTTTTGTCAGTGAAATACCACCCACATGGGAAGTCTTGGAGAGGTCTAAGATGGGTGCCCTTCCCAATAGTGCAATCTACTGGATTTTCATGGTGAGGGTGGGGACAGGAGTAATATTAATATGCCAATAACTTGATTGCAGTGCTCAATTGCATCCACAAATGATGTAAATGTAGACATTTCCAATTAATGAAGCTACACTCACTGAAAAGGGCTGGTAACATCTGTTAGCAGTGCAATGCCCAGGATATGGAGCATACTGGCTGTGCCCAGTAAAGGGCCTTGCTGCAAACACACAGCTCATCTTCTGCCCTGCAGAGGTTGCACCTTGCTGGAAACTTAGGCATGAGCTACGAGCCATCTTCAAGCTTGTAACAGGACATCGTTTTTTAATCTAGCCTACTTGTCTCCTCTTCCCTAAGAAAAGAAGCAGAAAGGATCTCTTTGTCCAAGGCCTGACCCCTCTAGACATCCTGTCTTTCTTAAAATAACTCTTGTTGTACCCCGATTAAGGAAGTTTATCTTCTCCAGATCCTGTTACACGTGGTGCTGGTGTAACCCAATGCACAAAAATGTATTATCCTTTATTTTTGTGTATGCACCTGAGTGTGCGTGTGTGCACTGACCTTTTAAATGATTTTCTTTGATTTACTGGTAATTAGTTACATGAATATACACCAGTATCTGAATTCAGTAAATAAGCAGCCTTAAAAAACAATGGAAAGATAAAAATGCCATACACTCAGACGTCTTTTGGCTCAATGGATTCACTGAATGCCCCATTTCTGGCCAACAAGCATATAAATCTACCTACTAAAGAAAACTTCAGTTCTAATGAGGAGCTATTAGGGAGCAGCAGAAACAAACACCTTTTCCAATATTGCTCTGTTTTCCTGAGGTCTGATGTAGCATTATCAATGGGACTGCAGGGGTACATGTTTGCTATGTGGGTGTGTTGGAAGGAAAAGGGAAGTTATTATGGTGGGAAAATTGCACTATTTTGGGTTGTTTTGAGGTTTCACTGGCATGAATTCAAGTAGTTCTTACAAATACTCTCCTCAATATATTCCTACTTTTTTATTTTGATAGAAAAAGTTTAAGCAACTTCACCTTCATTAAGAATGTCACCTGGAAGAAGTAATCAAAATACCTTCAATTTTCAATATTATAATGAGGTAACAAGTACATAGCTGATTTTACAGGTTAGGATGAATAGTTAGTATTCAGATTAATTTAGATAACATGTACAAGATAAGGCTGAGTTGGGAGGGGTTCTGAACAACCTGGTGTTGTGGAAGATATCCCTGTCCATGGCAGAGGGATTGGAACTACATGACATTTAAGGTCCCTTCCAAATCAACCCATTCTAGCATTCTAAGATGGCATCAAGATCAAGGACTTCGGGAAACATTAATTTATGGCCCCAATGGCACAGATTTACTGGATGATTCTTGGAGTCTTAATGGTCTTTATTGGTGTTGCAGATTATAGAACTGTTATGTGCAGGGAGATGTCCTATGGAAATACTGCAAGACAGTTTACAAGATATTGTGTACTTGTTTCTTAACAGAGAATTTGTTCTGGAAGTGGAAAACAAAATACAATTATAAGCTCTTTGAAATGACGGGATTTCTTTTAAGCCTTTTTGACTACTTTTTGTTTTCTCTTCCTTGTTCCTTCTTTTATATTTTATGAACTTGAATAGAGTGATAAAGAAGATATAAAGCAATTCCATTTCAATTATTACACTTTTTTTGCAGGATCAAAGGGTAGAATTTTATACTGGGAAATGTCATATTTACTAAAATTATTCACTCTACAGTATTTATTTTCCTCAATTGTTAATGGTGATTACTGTTGGGGTGATTGTCTGAATACTGTTTACTCCATCTACCCCCATGTAATAACATGAATCTGTTTCACAGTTCCTGGCCAAGAAGTCAGTTAATAAAAACCTGCAGCTGCCTCAAATTTCACTATTTCCTGTAGGGGGATACAGTATTGGTAAATGAAGGTGGTATAGAATGTAATCTTATCCCCTGAAGTGTTGCAGCTGAACCAATTATTAAAGATTAGGAGCAGGCCTGATGTTAACAGGCCACAGCTGTAGCCAATAAGAAGAATGTTATAAAAGAGTGGATTGGTGGGAACTGGAGTCAGCTGGCTGCTGCAAGGACCAGGAAGAGTCAGCACCTGGAGGAGCTGCCTACAAGAAACATCAGTAGGTGTGAAACTCTGGCAATATGGAACCCTTGCAACGTAATGATAATAGAAGTCTTGCGCTGTAATAACAACAATTTCCAAACAGCAAATCTAGCCCTCCGAGTCTTCCCAAGCAAACAGAAAGCATATCTGTTCCAATAGAAGCATCAGCCCAGTGGGTTGGGGGATGCTTTACATGAGGATGGCTGTGTGTGCTGACTCCAGGGGGACCAAACCTCCCTCACGGAGCAGCGGTGCTGGTGACTCCCTCCCTGCTTCCACTTGCTGCTGGGCTGCCTCAGAACAGCAGAAGGATTCTCCTCCGTTTATCCCCTATACATCACTTGCTTATTTAGCCTGAAGCACCCTTCCTTCCCATCTGTGAGGCTGCATATGTCTAAGGTCAGCTAAGGAAATTCTGTTCTCTATTAATGAAAGCTGTTTTAAAACAAACCCACCATGTGTAAAAAAAAAAAAAAAAAAAAAAAAAAAAAAGAGAGAGTTGAGAAAGGCTAAAAGGCTATAAAATCTCAAAATGGATATTCATCCTATTTTTCACCCTCAATTAAAAAAAAACATTTTGTAAAGAGAGTATTTTCCTCCTGGGACTTTGTTGCTTCCATCAGAAGGGACAAATTAAGATTGCTGTATGGGTGAAAAGCTGTATCCACAAATGACGTAGATTACAGAACAACTCAGCAACCTCCAGATTTAATTCTGACAGGCAGGAGCAGGTGCATGCCATGAAGTGCAACTTGGAAAGATAACCCCACATGACTATTAATTTACATTTGATAGTTGTAAGATAAAGTAAGGGTTAATTAAGGAACTTCCAGAAGGGGCACAGGATGTTCAGGTGAAAGGTAGAGCAAGGAATATGTATGCAGAAATAGGCCAACTGGTTTATGTTATTTTATTTTTCATTGAGACCTTCGAGTGATTGTAAAGCTCTATAGGGAAATGTGCTCTGTGATGACCTGAGTGTTATGGCAAATACCTTAGAGGCTGAGGCACTGGATTACCATATCCTGCTGTGAGAGCATTGGAAGTTAGGATGGTGCCTTGTAGACTGAGTACAAGGCAGGCATGCTTTGCAGTATTGCATTATGAAGCTTTGAAAAAATATGCTTTTCACCACAGGCAAGCTTGACAAAATGGACAGTACCCAATAAAGTCTTTATTTAAACTTCTTCCATTCCTTTCCTACCGTTTTCTTTCTGCTAGCCATAATCTCACCAGGGTAAAGTAGAATGAACATTCCTACTTTTGCTGGTTTAACTTGTCTCTTATACATCATATCTGCTCATTAATTTTGCTGTTAGCAGTAATAACGTGGGCAGATGATCTACTGCATCATCAGACAGAGCTCCCATTTGGGAAAGGAAGAGTTTGCTTTGCTTTGATTCCATCTTTTTCCTCCCCCCTCAGGAATTATTAAGTCAGTAGGAATGTAAAAAAAATTAGTAAACCCTGATGCAGAAGAGAAATTTCTGTTTGCAATATTTTATGGCTGTGTGGTTTTATTTTGCTCTGCTAAAAATCCAAAATAACTACACCTTCTCAGGAAGTAGAAAAGACTGTTCTTGTTAGCCAGGGAGTTGGATGGCTCTTTGACCAAAAACAAGCCTTGGATCTTCTAGGCTGTTGTTTCCTCCTTCCTGATGAATACCTCCTTCCCTTTCTCATTTGTTCTCAGGCATTGCAGCCCTCCACATTGCACCATCTGCGCTGCACATGCTGATTTGTGTTGCTGGAAATAAGAGAGATTCTTGATGTTGTGGGGAGAACTACATTTTATAGCCCCCCTGGTCATCTCTCAGGTGACATCTCTGCTCCTCTGTTCCACCTCTGGTGGAAGTTCATAACCTGTCCAGAAAGGGAGACTAATTGGTTGGGTTTGTAGTGACTTTCTAGCTGTGATATTGAACAGGCACAACACAGCTTCACACTTGGAGATTTTTGAAGGTGCTAGAAGTGGCTCAGACCCACCTGAGTCAGCATCAAAGGGAAGCTTATTATTACACTTCCTCTCATTTAAATCTACTGCTTTTTGACACAAGCTTATGAAGAAAGGCACATCTCTTACCCCAACCTCTTGGCCAGAAGGAACACGCTGTTCTGTTGCTTTTCTTCCTTTCTTTCCCTTTCTCCTGCCATGGGATGACTGGTTGCCACTGTATTTACTCCCAGTCTGGCCACAGGTTCTGCCTTTAGAGATTAACAAAAGACAGTGATTCTTCTGAGGTAGAGAATTTTATCTTCTCCTGTCCCCTTGCTCTGTGGAGGGATGGAATGCAAGAAAATAAAGATAGTGCAGAAGGTAGTCTCATACCTGACGAGTTGCAGCTGTACTCATAACCAAAGATTAGGAACAGGCCTGCCCTTAATAGTCCCCAGCTGTGTCCAATAAGAAGATGAGTGCTACAAAAGAGTGGGTTAGTTAGGTGAGGAGAGTTGGAGTTTGTTGTGCTGTGAAGGGAGATGCGGTTTGTTGTCTGTACTGTGAGGAAGGGGGAGTCAGTGCTGTGAGGAGGTGACCATGAGAAATCACCAAGAAGGTAGGGGACTTTTACAATAAGATGACAACATTGCTCTCCCTTTGTCTGACTGTTGGTTTTACATTGCCAAAGTTTTGGGCCAAAAATGAGTTTGAGTATTTGTGTGGATGTTTTCAGTATCTCTGTGTTGCTCAGATTCAGGTAGTGAGGCAGGTTGATGGGTATCCTGAGTGTCAAGGCACAAGATACTCCAAGGAATTTGGGGGAGCTGGAACATTAGTACATCTTCAGTTCCCATGTTATCTAGATTTTCTTCCTCTCTGGCCCTCAGTGGGCAACAGCACACACCCCTCTTATGCTCAGTACCAAGGGAAAAACACTGCTTTGGCGCTGGACTGACCAGCTTTTCCCTGTGTCAGTGTCCTCCACAGCAAACAGGGCTTAGCACTCAAACACTGTGCATCTCCAACAACTCATGTGTGAAACATTTGATGTTTATTGGAATTTTCCAGTTCTTTGGTACCTCTGCATTCCCTCTTAAGAAAGAGCTACCGGGGAAAATTCACAGCCATGAAAATTTGTTGTGTGATGCTTCTCTACCTGCTTTATACAGGACTAAAATTTTCCAGCATTCTTTTGTCATCCTTTATTCACGAATGAAAAACACCTTTGTTACAAAGTGGATCAGTTCAGTCAAGTTCCTTAATGACAGGTCTTTCTTCCTATGTATAAATAGTTCCCATAGTGTCAGACTTAAATGTTCAGGCTTGTTTGTTTATTCAGGGCCTGGGTCAAATGCCTGCCTTTGCATCAGCTACTAGTACAAGGGTTACACTTTAATGTTGATTTTGGTTGTTTTGGCATTACTCAAAGATTTAAAGATAGCTCCCTATTTTTTTCTTAATAAGTAATAAATTTTAAAAATCAGTGTGTCATGACTAGGCTTGAAACCATAAGGCTACATGTCATGTTAAGAACAAGGCAAATTTTTCTGTTGTATTAAGAGAGATTTGGCAGAAAATAAACCCCCTTGCATTCCAGCTGGTTCTCAGATATCAGAGGGGCTGGGGGTGGCTGGGCTTGGGTTTTGAGCGCTAAGCACCAGAAGTGCGGAGCCAACTGGCTCTGTAAATCCAGCCACATTCTCTGAGACTACCACAATTATAGATTCACAAATGGTGCCATAAAATCCAGGTCTGCTCATTGCAAGTGAACTCTCCCAGCTGATTAGAAGTCTGGTCATGTTCAATACCTCTCATGGGCAGGTGCAAAGTAGCTTGTTGAGAAACAGAAATGCAGGTTTTTATTGGATTGTCAGTGATAAAGATACTGTTTGCAGAGACACGTGTGAATATACAAAATATGAGTAATGCAGCCAGCAAAAAATGCTGTAAATTGAGAGATGGCTCCATAGTGCTGAAGGCATGATCACCACAAGGCTGTTTTCTGAATTTCCCAAGGAAGCATCCAGTATAGGTGACTGCTTGAGTCATACCCAGTGAGTGTCCTTATGGGAGAGGAGATTGGTGCAGTTAACCATCCCAGGATACCAAGATGAAATCTTTGACCTCCCTTTACATTGAAACTACATTTATATTGTTTTGGGTTTTCTTTTTTTTTTTTTGAGGGGAAAATGAAATATTACAGTTTATGTGATTTCATATTTAGGTGGAGTTTGAATGGCTTTAGTCATACATGCAAAGCATGTACAGGTTTTACTTAATTTGCATATGCCAGAGTATGAAAAGTAATGTGTTTTTGTGTCAATGGAACAAAGTTCACCTTTCAGTCACCATTTGGGTTATTTCTTCGGCTCAGTTCCTGTTAGCTGCATGGTTTTAAACAGAGCATGACCACAACACTTCTGCACCACCCCATCCTTTGTTCCATGTCTCTCTCAGGGCAGAACATCAAGTTTCCTTTGTGCTCCTGCACCTAAGGCATGCAGTCTGTTTCTGGTGAACCATAACTAAGGCTTGCACGCCTTCTTGATGAACTTTTTTTCATCAGGATTTTCTCTACACTCCTATATGTTGGAGAAATCAGGTTCTGTAATAGTCTTCCAAAACAGTTCAGGAATTGAAATATGAATGGCGATACCTCAGCTGATGTTGTTGTCTGTGACATCCTGGGACTGGACAGATTCTTTCTACTATTGTATTTAGTGAACAGTAAAAGGAGCAATGCCTTTAGTTTGATTAACTGTCATATATAGACACCTTTAGTAGGAGTTTATTTTATGAAGGAATATACAGTGATTGGTTTTGGAACATCAGACCAAAATATTGAAGTTTCACGAAACACAGCCAAAGCCTGAGAGCTCAGTCAGACCATAAAGAATCACCCCTGTATAAGTGAAGGAAACATGAGGGGCCTTGGTTGGCTTGAGGAGCCTCTTGACATCCAGGTGTGCAGAGCTGAGGGGGTGGCTGTGCCCAGGCTTGAAGGAAAAAAGATGCAATTCTGCAGCCCCAGACCTTCCCCCTGTGGCCCAGCTGTGCACACTTCCCGGGGGCGCAAGGAGAGGTTCCATGGGTGGGCAGGGAGTGGTGGCATGTGCTGATGTCAGATCTCAGGTGCCAGCCCTCACCCTGCCTGGTGAGAGCCTCGAGAGGTCTGGAACAGAACTGTCTTTCTCATCTGTATACCGTGCCTTACCCTTTGGCATGAAATCCAAGCAGCCTCAAGAGTGAAATGTAAGCATTTCCTAGACCCTGCAGAGGGAAGGGTGGACTGGGACTGCAGTTTCCATCTGTCCTTGCATCAGTATTGTACAAATGAGCATTTGTGTGGTGTATTTTTAGACAGTATTGAAAAGTCTCAGAAATTTTGATACAATATGGAGTCAGTGATTAGCTTCAGATCTAGAGAAATAAATTGGCTTTTTTGGTCTTTGAAATTATTTAATTTTTCTTATTTCTAAGGAATTTTTTTGTTTATTTTTTGAACACACCTAGTGTCTTTAATACTTAGCTCCTTAATCCCTTATTAAGAGGATTTTTAAACCTGACAAACAGCTCAACCAGAGAAGCAAATCCAATGGTAAAGCAGAATTTGATCTAAGTCTGAGAATGTAAGCCCACAGAGTAACTGGCCTGCAGATAATTCAATACACATCTCTCATGGTATATGTTCATCTTGCAGTGTATAAGCTGCAATAAATCACACAGAAAAGACAGAGGCAAATTCTTCCAGGAATATGTTTATAGGTGAATTCTAGCTATGTAAAGAAACTGAAGTATTTTCAGAGCAAGAAAAGACTATACCACTACATCTTTGACTTCAGAAAGAGTTTTTTAAATTTACAGGTGTTAAACTTGATTCTGTGCACTGGAAACAATTTAAAGTGGCAGTTCAATTATCACTGTTCTTCACTATTTCAGAATAGGTCTTATAATTCCTAAAATTCCAAAAATATTTGAGAATCTTTTAAAACACACAAAAATTATAATCAGGTAATAAAATCTTTGAAACATTGCAAAATTCCTGCAAAATGTGGAAAAATACAATAATTCAGGAAGAGATTTTTCTCAGTCTTCATAAGCCAGACAAGGCATAGAAAGTTCTTCCTTTTTGATCTCAAGTTAACAAAGAACTTAAGCATATATGAAAAAGATTAGGATGAGTATAAAATGAGCACATGAACGATGACATAAATATATTTTTATAAATATAAAATGAAACACATAAATAAAATATTATGCACAGGAAAAAATTAAAAAGTGAAAATGTTATTTCTATAAGGATAAAAACCATAGTGATTGCAACATTCAGGGAAACATCCAACTTAAGAAAATAACTTAAAAGAGATTATACATAGTCTCATAAATTATTGTCGTGTTCCTGGGGAAAACAATTAGTATAGTTAAGATTTATATTTATCAAACTCTTGCATCATAGAATCAAGCTACTTGGAGCTAGATTTTTACTTGAAAAATATCTCCATTGTGTAGAAGAATAAGGGCTCAAATACAGTTGCAAGTTAATTAGGAAAGCCTTGGCATGCTATTTGTTTGGGGAATACCAGTGGTATAAGCTAGAAGTGGGAAACCAGAGCGATAGTAAAAAGTGACCCAAAGGAGATGCAGTTTATCTGTGATAGGAAGCAAAAGAGATTTTGATGCAAAACAAAGAAAGGAGAGCTCTTGAAGAGCTTCCTGAAAAACAAACTCACTCATTCATTTCTGTCATTTCATCAGATGCCAAAGAGCATGGTATTTTGAGAGGGTGTATGTCCTGATACTGCAGGTGCTGCCAAGCCCAAGGAATAAGAAGACTGATTATGCATCACTTAATATCTGGTCTTGGAGGAAGGAAATTAGGGCAGTGCAGACTTGTGTGGTGAGAGAAAGAAAAGAAGGCAGCAAAATCAGATTGGGGCTTCCTGCTTTGAAAAACCCTAACTCTAGGAGTGACCCAAACACTACGCAGGTAAATCAGCCTAGGGTTAGGGATGGTCCCAAAGAAAAAGCTGTGGAGGCAGCCCTGTTGTGGCACTTTTGCGCTCCTGTTGGGATGCCTTTCGCAGCTGCAGTGTGCCTGGAGCTCAGGGTTTCCTCATTTAAAAAACCCTAACCCAAGGCTTAAGCCTTAACCTAACTTTAAACAGGTAAATCAGCCTAGGGTTAGGAATGGTCCCACAGAAATGTCAGGGTAGGGAGCCATGTTGTGGCACTTTTACGCTCCCCTTGGCATGCTTTTGGCAGCTGCAGTGTGACTGGAGCTCAGAGCTTCCTGGTTTTAGAAACCTTAACCCTAGGCATGACCCTAACCCTAGACCTAGATAGGTAAATAAGCCCAGGGTTAGGGATGGTCCCAAGGAAAAATCTGTGGAGACAGCCCTGTTGTGGTTGTTCTGTGCTCCGCTTGGGATGCCTTTGGCAGCTGCAGTGTGCCTGGAGCTCAGGGCTTCTTGGTTCTTGGAACCCTAATCCTAGGCGAATCCTATCCCTGACCCAAGTCATTTAGGGCAGCCTTGAGGTCCTGCTTGTCGAAAGGAGAAAGCTGTTGAGAAAGCCTCATTTTGGCAGTTCTGTGTTCCCCTTGGTATGGCTTTTTCTGCTGCAGTGTGCCTGGAGCTCTGGCCTTTGTGCTTCTCGGAAACCCAACCCAAGTCGGAAGCCGAACCAGCAGCCTCGGACCCATATTGTTGGAAGGATAACAATGTGGAGGAAGCCATGGTTTTGTAGTGTTGTGACCACATGGGGTAGGAAATACCAGTTTTAGCCCTGAGTAAATTTGCTTTGCTAGAGTGTGCAGTATATTTTAAGTAGCATTTTGCTTCTTGATATGACGCTCTGTGATCCTTTAGTTGTGTTTAAGGGTAATTTACATTGAGAAAATATATGATGGTCTTACTGATATGTCTCTCTCGCTGAGCAGATGGTCATCTGTTACCCCAGGTGTGACAGCTCAGACTGTCCATTCCCTCCCATCTTGCGCATGTACTTACTCAGCTGGACCACAGCGAGTGACACAAAACTTATGTCGGAATTTATACATCACTTGTCGTTGTCCAGCAGACCTTGATTACTTGTGGGCCTCCTTCTTCTTAAGGTTAAATTCACTCTGGCAGTTGAAGACTGAAACAGTGTAAAACCGCCTTCATAATCTCTCAGTAGTTTGCACGTATATGTTTTTGAAAGCAAGTTTATCATGATTTGTTATTACCAGTGATTAGGAGAAGCCACACCACAGTGAGTGGTGCTTTGTGAATAAAAAAACAGCAGTGCAGGACTGACTGCTGGCAGGCTGACAGAGTCCCTTTTTGAGGATCTGTGGAGAAGATGGAGTAAAGGATCCCTGGTACCCTGGATGTTCCATGGACTCCGATGTGTCCTGAAACTGGCTTTGCTGAGGGGGAGATGGGTGCTGGGTGTGTGGGTCTGTCACAAGGGGTCTCAGAACCAGCTATTGCACTTAAAAGAAAGTTGATGAAAGTGCACAAAAACTCAGACACCAAAGTCCTCTTTGTTGCAGTTTGTCCTGCTTAGCTGAGTGAAAATTTTCACACTCGGAAAATAAGCTGTTTAGGTCTTGGGGGCTGTTGTCTGTCTCTGCCCCAAGATGCGTGGGATGATTCAGAGGCAGCCTGAGATTTGAAGGATGATACTGGACTCTTCAGTTTTCAATCTTGAGGTTGTTTATTATTTCTTATCTGCAAAGATTTTCCTTCTGTCCAGCCGAGGTGTGAACAGCAAGGCAGCCAAAGGCCCTCTGACTGCCCCTGAGGTGTCATGGTCTTTATATACTACAAACTATGTATATCATATTTACTTTTATGTCCCAATACCTATCACCTATATTAGAAAGAGGACTTCTACTTTAAACCAGTACCCAGGTGCCAACATCATCACAGAAAATGGATGACGTGAAGAAGAAAAAAGGACGAGACACGCCCTGATTCCTCCATCTTGTCCATAACCCCCCTGTACACAAAACCCAAAAATGTATGTTTCACCCTGTAAATATATAATTCCTGCACCATTCAAACCCTAGGGCCTCTCATGTCCTCATATACAGGTGGCACATCCCTAGATGGATCAAAATCAATTCACCAGGTGCTTCTGGCAACATTCCAGGTCTTCCAAGCCCCCCCAAGAGGGTTCCCTGCAACTCTGGACATCTGGAGGGGTGTGCTGAGTTCCCACATTTAGGTACCCGGTATCTTAATGCAAAACATTTCTCTAAGGTCCAAACCTTTCATGTGGCTGACAGAGTTAAAAATGAACCTGATAAACATGTGAAAGGCCTGGATCTTAGTTTTAGAAGTGGCTTTGCAAGGAAACAGGCAATTGCTTTTGTATTAACTTGTAAGACTGACAGCAGATCGTTTCCATCATTGTTACTGAGCTACAGGTAGAGAAAGTTTCATGCTGAAGAACTGAGCAATATGATTCAGTGAGTTCTTAGACTTCCATAATCATAGACTTAGTCAAGGCATGGGAAAAACCCCTCAGTTTTGGCCAGTTTGTCCAGTTTTCTTGGAACAGAAAGAAGGTAATGGAACAGAAAAGAAAGGCTAGTAACAACTCTGCAGCTGGAGGAGATGGTGGAAGAGAGCGCTCATGAGGAGCACAGAAAATTCATTGCCTTTGGCTTTACAGAGGGGATAAAGTGTCAGTAAGACGAGCTTCCAAAGTGCAAGCTCACAGTTTTTCCCACTGTCAGTATTAGGACACTTCAGCTCCCAGAGCACGTGGAGGTTTTGGTGAGGGATTTCAAAAACAAGGCTGGAATAGTTGTGCCCCCAGAGCACAGGCAGCACAAAGCTCCTGCTGCAGGTGCTGGATGAGCGACTCAAGGGCTTCTGGCTCTGCAGGCAGCTGCTTTGTTCACTTACAGATATTAAAAAAAAGTTATTTTTATACAAAGTAAATAGGACTGTATTTCTTGATAGGGCTGTGAGGGCAAGTGTATTGTTTCTGTTATTGGCCAGGAGCTGCATCTCTGGGGCAGGAGTGGGCTGTGGTGGGCTCTACACCTGTTGGGAGGGGAGTTTCCACCCAGCCTGAGCAGTGAGAAAATGAGTGCCTTCATGTGGGGGAGGACAAGGAAGCGGCAGACGACTTCACATGTTGTGGTCTCGCCATATCAGTGATTTCCCTTGCACCATATTCTTACACTCCCTATTCAGTGAATAAAATATGGAGGATTTGCATGACATTTAAGCCAGCAGTTAAACCATCCACTCACATAAAAGCAGCCTGTATTTCCTCAGGAGCTGTCACTGTAATGCCCTGATTAATTTAATTTATCATCCTTAAAGTGTAAATAAAGGTAATACAGCAATCATAACATAACATGACAGAAGTAGGAAATAGGGCAAAAATAGATCATGTTAATCCTAGCTCTTGTGATCCTTCTGCACCATGAGTCATATAGACAGTAATGGTTCATTGTGTGGAGAGAGATGGCCAACAGACACATTCTTGTCCTGACAGTCCCTTTGTTTGGACAAGGAGTTTTGGGAACAGATATCATTACTAGGTAAAATCACAGTTAGCTAAAAATGCTAGTTCTGTAGGAATTGAGGCCTTCTTCCACTAAAATCAATGGAGGAAACATGCCTATTTGCATGCTGGTAATGAGCAATATAGCCACATTATGTGGGAATTAATGTGGTTTTGCTACTCCTTAACAGATGCCCATCCTATCCTTCTCTGTGTCTGGAGACTTACCCAGGCCTCAGCCTGTGGTCCATGGCTGGTCTCCCTCCAAGAAGTCAGCCAAAGACAACTGCCAGAAGTGACACTGGTGTGGGAAGGTTAAATCTGTGAGACTGGAAACCAAAACCAAACCCCTGGGCACACAGAAGCACCTTGAAAATCAAAACAGCTTGATCATTGCTGCTGCAAATCGAAATAACCACTCAGGTAGGCACAGGAACAAATGTTAATCACAGCTGTTGGTGGTGATTTGATGGTGCCAAGGCTCTGTTGATCAGATTTTGCCCTCTTGTACTATCTGTGGGTTGGATTCACTTGCTTGAAGCTGCAAATATTGTGAAATGGAGATTAGACTGGTTTGTAATGTGCTTCCTCCTCCTTTTCCTGACTTTGCTAGCTATGTGAAGGTACTTATTTTATGAAATGTTATTTTCTAATGTATGTTATAAAGTAAATAAATACTTTATATATTATGTATATCTAAAAATATGTGCTTTATAAATATGTATCCCAGGGTAGTCCTGTGGCAGCCTTCCATTACTTACAGACGACCTCCAGGAAATATGTGGAGGTAGTCTTTATCGGGCAGTGTAGGGACAGGACAAAGGAGAACAGCACAGATTGTGGCAGGAGATTCTGTGTTGTGAGGTTGGTGAAGCACTTGAGCGGGCTGCCCAGAGAAGTTATGGATGCTCCATCTCTGGGAGTGTTCAAGGCCACATTGGATGGGGCTCTGAGCAACCTGGTCGAGTGGAAGGTGTCCCTGCCCATGGCAGGGGGCTGGAACTGGATGAACTTTAAAGTCCATTCCAATTCACACCATTCTGTGATTCTACTCAACTATGAACTTGGCATGTTTAACCCCTTCTTTCCCATCTCTTACCCCTCCTCCTTGCCCCGTGCTGTTTGTGAGGTCTCTGTTGTGTTTTTTCCTGCTGTTTGTGTTTTCCTGGCTTCTTCTATCCATGGCAAGATGCAAACCTGTCAAAATGTAAGTGCTTTGAACTAATATGATAATACATTCTATATGGATTTTAAGGTATTTTCTTTGATACATATACACAAATATAAACACTTTTGAGTTAATAAGGTGATCATCTCACAGACTAGATTGAAACAGCACCACTGTTATTGAGAAAGCGAAATTATCTTCCCAGAGCTCATTCTTCAGTAAAAAACCAAAAACCTCACACCTCAAACAGACCTCACATTTTGTCTTTCTTGTCACTGTACTTTTTCTTAAAACATTGTTAGGACTATGTTTTAATTTTACTGGCGAGAATAAGTGATATAATAAGTCCTGATTTGTAACACGTCACAGTTTTCCTTATCCTAAATTTAATCACAATCAATAACAAATGTTAGTAGCTAGTCTAATTTAGAATTTTCAGGACTGGATGTTAACTAACATGCTGACATATCACCACCCATCTCAGTGGGACTGCATCCACCCCAAGCAAAAGAATTTTACTCTTGGAAATAACAGGCTTTGAAATAAACTAAATAGGAAGCACAGGCCTGAGTCTGTGGGCAAAGATGATGTGCTCAGAAACCAGCTCTAGAAGCTCTGCGCTCTGGGAAAATCTCAAAATGATTCAAATGTGTGCTTTTGAACATATAAGCAGCAAAATTTGGTTTTGGAAGAGGCATCTCTCAGAAAATATTTATGGATCTTTTCCTTACTATTCTTTCCTCTTCTCTTTTTGGTTTTTTTTTTTTTTTTATGTCAAAAAAAAAAGCCTAAATCAACCCAACACCCACAGTTTTTTAAAATCTCAGTTTTAAAGTATCAGACATGAAGTTTTAAGCTGTACTCTCTGCAGATTTCTAAGAAATAACTTTCAGGGTCAGGAAATTAGAAAACAACTCTGCTTCTCATAATGAAGCTTTTATGCCTGCCTTTCAGATTTAGAAATTGCCCTCCATGTGTCTGGGATTTGTGTGTTACAGCTTGATGGCTGCTGTTCCAGAGGACAAACAATCTCTTAAAAAAAACCCCCCCAAACCCCACAGAATGTGGTACTCGCTGTCAGTCACCTGTGATTTCCTTTGTTGGCAATCCAAAAAGATAACAGCAGAGCAGCCTCAGCCCAGCAACTGTTCCCAAGCAAAGGACCCTGAGAAAGCTGGCTGATGGGAGGAGGTTTGTTGTGACTAATGCAAACTGATAGTCCTTGCAAGGGGATGGCAGCGCCTGGGGGCCCTTCGCCTCCTGTTGTTTCACGGCAGCCTGTGGAAAGCAGCCTGGGTCAGGAGGAGCTCTGAGTATTCCCTCTCTGGAAGAGAAAATGTGTGCTGGCACTAATGAGCGTGGAAAAATTCTGTGATAGAGTTCCTGCATATTTCAAAGGCATAAATCAGGCTTGAAAATAATGCCTTCTGTTTTTTTTCCCTTTTGAAATTAAGGAAGTTAAATAACAAATGTGCAGACAGAAGAGATATATATTAGGACATGCAGGGAGCTTTAAGTGACACTGCTTGCTAGAAGGGGCTGAAATAGGGGAAACTTCCCTCTTGTTCAATGTGTTGTATTTTTAAAGGTGGTTATTTATTTATCAGCCGCTGCTGTATTTCCCTAGCTTTTCCTCTGACTGGCCCTTGATATTCACGCTGACACATTTTTTCTCTCCCTTTATACTGTTTCTCAGAAAGAACCTCTAGTGCCATAAACAGACCATTACCAATTGTATTACCTTCTTCTGAATTAACAACCTCTTCATCAGATGCTGCCCACACTTTTCAGGCTCTTTGTCCTGCTTTGTTTTGAATGCCTGAGATTGCCAGCTGGGGAGAGAAGACAGAGCTTTCCCTTTGCTTCCTCCCCTGCCCACTCCTCCTTCTCCTGTTGTCAGATGTCAGATGTGATTACCCTGTCCCAGAGAGGGGGATCCTTGCCCTGGCACCGTGAGAACCCACAGAGCTGGAGGTGGCAGGGAGGTGGTGGGCAGCAGGATCAGCTGGGCTAGAGCACGAGCAATAAAGCAGTCAGGTTTTACACACTGAGAGCGCTGGCCAGGCTCACAGCTTAATCTGCAAATGCTGGTGGTAAGAGGATGATAATAACAATAATATGTCACTGTGGGTGATGCCATTCCTGCTGTGAGTGGTCAGGAAGCCGCCGGCGCTTCTTGGAGGCGGGAGTGACCTCAGGTTCCCTTCTGCATCAGGATGCTTTGATGGCAGTGCAAAGCTGACCTTTCATGAGCCTGCCAGCATAACTTAGAGAAAAAAAGGATGTGTGAGCTTAAGGAAGAAGAGGAGGAAGCGCCAGAGAATGTTTTATCCTCTTTTTAATAAAGCTTTGCAGGAATAATTATTAATAACAACAATCAATAAGAACATGGTACACAGCGTGGGGTTTTTTATCAGAGTGGGAAAACTATAGGGTACTGGAAGGTCTCTTTTATGTTTCTATAACAAATTGGTAATAAACATGCAGGTACCTAGAGAAAACTTTTATGAAGCCTGTATGGAAAACCCACAAATTAAGCCCAGCATGATGGACATGAAAGTCCTTGTGCAAAACGCAGAATTGGGGTTCAAACACTTTCCCATTGTGCAGAAAGCAGGTGGATGGGGAAAGGCACGTGGGTACACCAGGTTATTGCCAGGTCAGATTTAGTGGCTAGATGGAAAATGGGATGTCCTGGCTGTAGCTGGGGTGTTGGACACTACCTGGGGCAGCAAGTGGTACAGCCAGGGGAAAGCAACATTGGAGAAGAGTGAGATATGAAAACCCGTGTCCTTGTGCCACTGTTGAGCCAGGCAATTTGGGTTGCTGCTGCTTTTGCATTTGCCACCACTTCTGCTCAAGAATACCTGTGAATGAAGGGGTCTGGGAGTTCAGACCATGCTGAAATGGCTCTTAAATCAGGGAGTTTGAATTTAGTAATCTAAATGCATTTATTTGAATGCAAATAAGAAGACAATATAAATTAAATATGCAGGCCAAATGGTGGCTGTTTCAAAAATGCTATACAAAACCAGCATCAACTCTCTAATGAATCAAACTAGCATCTCTTCATATCCACAATTTCTTCAAAAATAGTCTAGTTTTAGAAAGAATTTTTTCACAAATGTCAGTAAAATTGGTGAAAGAGGGGGGTACTCAGTGCTTTTGGAAACGTATCTGCATGGATATAACAAATGTAAGTTCAGTGCCTAATGATGATTTACATCCTTTGTCATGTTCTGACTTCCTTTGTTGTTCAGAATGCTCATTTTGCTCACTTTTGCATGAAGTGAACAACCCCAAACCCCACAGGCCTTAATCTCTGCAAGAGAAGCTGAGCTGATGATTTGGAAAGCCTGAAGTGACGGAAAAATGGAATAATAAAAATAAGTGATTCAAGGATGGCTAGTCTAGAAGACAAATGTACAGATGGAACAGCCTAGGCTAGCATGATTTGTATGTGTAAAAAAGATGACTTCTTTAGATATCTTATAAAAATAATTTATCAATTACAATTGCTGAACAGGTCTAGTGAATGCTTGGCTTTGTTTTAAAATTACTTACTATGGTAGTGACCAAACTAAAAGTGGGAATTCATAAATATTGAAAAAAAAGATTGTAGATGAAAGGGTTTTGGCTAGAGAAATTGATATATAGCAGATTAGTTCATTGTTTAAAACACAAGAATATCAATGTCTATTTAATGTAAGTGTTTTTTAAACCTTTCTCTGGTAAATGGCTGCAGAGACAAGCAGTGCTATTCAGAAATGTGTATCTGAAATTGTCAGTGGAAAAGTTGGTGTCTTAGGAGAAAAAAAAGAGAGAGAGCCCAAAATTCAGATATCTTCAGATACAGAGAAGATCTGGCAACACTGCCATGGTACTGCTGTTATGGCAGACTCATCATCTCCATGATGAATCACTGGCTTCCTATATTTTCTTTCTAGAAAACTTTGACTATGTGGTTTGGAATCGCATGTACTGGGTTCTTTGGTGCTTTTGTTTAAAGATATGTAATTTGGAATTTGTTACAAAAGTACTCAGCAGGTATGTCTCAAAACTGTTTTGGTAAGATTCTATACAATTCAAATGCTAAAAATAAAAGCAATTCAAGTTGATCAAATCATAGAATTATTGTTGCCATACTGTAAATGTCACTGTGACAGAGCAACAAATTTCAAAATTCTGAGCCATAGACATCTGTTAGTTTCTCAACTGCTATCATTATTTCGCTGCAGTGAATATGATTCTTCTTTTTCTGTACCATTTTTAGGTTGTTTTTGTGCCATATGGGCATCTTTTGATATTTGGAAAAAACTTAAAATAGAGTTACTTTGATGCACAAAACTTGATATTGAATGTATTCTTTGTTCTCCCTATATTTCTAATTTGCATGGAGTGTGATCCATGCATGCAGAAGGAGGAGAGAAAATGTGCAGTGCTTTGTTTATTCTATATAAGGCACTGGCTTCTGTTGTACCTTGTACCCTTATGAAATCGTTTAGGATCTCCCTCCAATTGTTTGCAAACAGCTATTCCAAAAGATAGTTAAGAATCTCTGCCACTCTGGCAGGAGGGTGAGCAGGACTTTTTGCAGGCTGTACTGCCCTGAGGAATGTTTCTCCTGCCCTTGGCATCCCCAGTGCCCAGCAGCACACCAGCACTGGCTTAAATATTACTTCTCTCACGCTGGGAAGTGATGAGTACAAAAAGCTCCTCTTTCCTGACTGATAGAAAATATTAGGACAACATGCTCCAAGCCAGATCCTGGGCTGGTGTTAGGTATGTGTACACCAGCTGAGCTCTTCCTTTTTGCCCTCATCAATTAGCTCTTCCTGTGGAAATATCCTACCATAAAGACAAATGGCTGTTTGATTCTCTGCTGAGACAATGGGCTGAAGGAGAGAAGGGTCTTGATCCCCAAAGTGTTCTCTGTGCACCTCCTCAGTTTGGTGTCCGCCCACGAGAACAAGTGGCATCAAATTTTGGGGACCTGCTGGTCACCCAGCTCTTTTGGGGACATCAAGCCAGCAGCCTGTTGGACATGGATGCTGGGCACTCGTCCTTCCAGGGCTGGAGGGAAGGGAAAGGGGGCTGGGACTGCACACAGCAGTGCCTGGAACCTGCTCTGGCCTCACATTCCCTGTCACAGCCCTCCTGCCTGCTCTGTGCCTGTCCCCTGGCACATGGGTCAGGCTCAGGGCTGGCTTGTTTCTAGTGGGCCATGAGCCAAACCTTCGGAGAGCTGTTAACTTACCGTGTTTACTTTGTAAAATAGTGGTAACATTCAGAAGTGACTGAAAGGGCAATTTTTCTTCTAAAGCACTTTTGTTTAAATCTAGGTTTTTTCTCTCAAATCCATAGTGTTAAATTCTCAGAGACAGATTTTCTCCTATATTCTAAAACTAACTAGAGACAATTGGCTTATTTTTTTTCACATAGAAATGTGCTTATTAGAATGTTGATTTAATACACTCACTTCATCAATGATTTCCAGTTCTCTGATTCATATGATGGAATCAAATTTCACTGGAGCAAGTGAACTGCAAAGCATAGCCTTCTTCCTACAGCATTTATCTCCAGGCGTTAGAAATGTCCCCATACTGAAACAAAAATACATGTAAGCCCCTCCTGTGAACAGGGAAGAAGCCAAGAATGTTTTTGCTCAACTGACAAGCTTGGGAAGTCAAGAGACAACTTAATTGGACAATTGATTCATCGACTGGATGAAGTCTTAAGTTACATGAATGACAAAACCATCAATTATTTTTTTTAAAAACACATGGTATTTCTTGTGGCAGAGACAGCACGTAGTAATTAGGGGTTGGGTTTTCTTGCTTTCACAGCTCAAGAGAAGGACTAGACTCCATTTCCAACTGACACAGCATAAATGACGTGTACTTTCTCATAATGTAACTTTAGAAATCCTTTGCATCTTACATGTCACTTTGTATTTTTCATAGGTTGTAAAGAACTGTTGGCAAAGAATAGCTGTCTTACCTCAGACGAAAAAAAAAAATTTCTTAGTCTTCCTCTACATCTCCACTTTCTTCCTTAGAGCAGTTTTTCTTCATTGCTTGGTTTTCTCTGTGGTTGACAGGCAGGATGCTGGTGAACAGACCAGTTAAGTTCCCATCAAAGGTATCAGGCAGCAGCTGATGCTCAGCAATGGGTTATTGCAAGAGTGATTCCTCCTGTGTGCTGGGTTCCTATGTGCTGCCTTGATAAATGAGACTCCCAGACTGCAGGAAAACCCAGGAAATGAGCGACTGGGAAAGAAGTGAGAGGGAGATTGGAAGAGTGATGTCTCCTCTGAGTTCTGTCACTGACCTTCTGAGCTTCTGCCAGTAGCTGCAGAGCTCAGTCCCTCATGTGGGCTCACTTCTCTCCAGTGCTGCTTCTGACAGCTCGGGCAGTGCAACACCACAGCTCAGTCTTCAGCAAAATAAAGTCCACAGGTTTCTGCTTATCTGCATTAAACCTACCTGCTCAGTGTTATCTCTAATTATTTCTAAGAGTGAATAGTACCCCCAGGCCTTTATTCTACCTGTCTTCTGATTTATTCTGTACAAGGGCCTGCACATAGGTCTATAGTATTTACGTTTGTATTCCCTTGAAATCTCCCAGTCCTGTCTTCAGGCTCCATAGAGTAAACACTACTGAAAAGAAACCTTTCAGACCCCTTGGCAACAGTCTTTGAGTTCTCTGTGGACAGCCAAGTTAAAAAACCCACATATGCTCAGTGAGATCTTGGGCTTGGTAATGTTATGAGCCCTGTGGTAAAGGAAATTCCAACATTTTTCTCTTTAAATCTTGCCATAAATATAGGGAGAGCTGTGTCACATCTCTTTGCAAAATCTAAATGCTGGTGATAATATCTAAACAGAAGCATTTGCTAGTTCATGAACATAAGTGAGACAGATTAGAAAAGTATTTTTCTCTGAACAGGAAAAATCCTGAAATTTTGAGCAACACCCCCATCTGCTTCCTGGCCTTATGCTCTTCTCAGTTTCAGAATTTCACCAGTAGTAGAGGATTGACCATGGCCAAACAACATGTGCCCACCACAGCCACTGCCTCACTCCCCTTCTCAGCTGGGCAGGGGAGAGAAAATGTGAATGTCAGAAAATGAAAAGATCAGAAAATGAAAATGTCAGAGAATTAAAAGATCAGGACAGGGAGAGATCACACACCAACCACTGAAATGGGCAAAACACTCAACATGTGGAAATTAATTTAATTTATTGCTAAGGAAATCAGAGTAGGAAACTGAGAAGTAAAACCAAATCTTAAAACACCTTGACCCCTTCCTCACAGGCTTCACTTTTCTTACAAAACCTCTAAAATTTCTCCTCCAGTGTTGCAGGGGGATGGGGAATGGAGGTTACAGACAGAGCTCATCCCACGTTGTCTCTGCCTCTCCTTAAGGACTCCTCATACTCTCCCTCTGCCACAATGTGGGGTTCCTCCCAAAGGAGACAGTCTCCACCAATTCCTGCAGCATGGCTGCTTTCCATACTGTGACCAGTCCCACCAGCAAAACAGTTCCAGAGTGGGCTGCTTTATTCTTGGGGACACAGGTCCTGCCAGAGCCTGCTCCAGAGTGGGCTTCCCACAGGGTCACAGCCTCCTCTCAGGCATCCCCCTGCTCCAAGAGGAATCTTTCATGAGCTGCAGGAGGCTCTCTGTGGTCCTCCATGGGCTGCAGGGGCAGAGCTGCTCCACCATGGGCTGCAGAGGGATCCCAGCCGTGCTGCCTGGAGCTCCTCCTGCTCCTCCTCCTGCACTGACCTTGGTGTCTGCAGAGCTGCTGCTCCTCTCACACCTTGTCACTCTTCTCTTGCTGCAACTGCTTCTGTGCAGGCGCCTTTCCCTCACCTCCCATCTGTGCCCAGGGGTGCTAAGGCAGCTGCTGGTGGGCTCAGGCTTGGCTGGCAGCAGATCTGTCCTGGAGCCAGCTGGCCTTGGCTCTGTCAGATATTGGGAAGGCTTCTGGCAGCTTTTCACAGAAGCCATCCCTGTGGCTCCCCACCCACCAAAACCTTGCCATGGAAACCCAATATGCCAGTTACCATGGATTTGGGAAACTGACAGGCAGACCAAAGAGAGCACCACAGCTTTAGCAGTTTATTTTTAAGGAATTTGTGAGAATTGGGATGCTGAGATTATGTACACAACCAGTTTAAACAGTGAAGGCTACTAACCAGTGGAATATCACTAGGATCTTAGTACACTCTTAATTTACAGGAAAATGGAGAGAACAACAGGAATTTACAGGAAAATAGAGAGAAAATTTTTGCAGAAGAATAAAACTATCCAGAATATTCTAGAAGAATTGATTGTGCAGAACCACAGTGAGATCTCCAGACCTCCTAGCAACATGTCAAGAAAGGCAGATGATATTCAGTGCTGACAAGACCAAAACATGCATATGGGGAAAAGGAAGTTCAATTATATCCATGAATCAAACTTGCATTCTCTACTAGAAAGAGATTTTCAGGAAGCTGCTGTGATCTTGCAGAGTGTCAGCTCAGGACTCAGTGGTGATGCAAGAGATACACAGATTGTCAAGGGTCTTGGAAGCATTATCAAGAGACAGGCTTGTTTTCATTACTATTATTGCTAAGCTGCAGAACTCTGTTTTATAGTGCTGGGAATGAAAATAAAGTGCAGGACATTTGTGCATTCAGAAGCTCATGAGCTCTGAAGAGAGAAAATCAAAATAAAGTCCTTTGAAATGTTATTAGAAATTTAATTTTGTAAGCATATTGACTCTGAAATCTCCAGATTAAATACAAATTTATTTCAATGCTTGGGGAAATTGTGTTAGAGGAGAAAAAGTGTCTCTTTTTGGGATAAAAAAGTAGGGATTTTAGTGTCTGAACTGGATCATAATCTTTCTAAAGATGGATTGCAGCCCTCTTAAAAAAGGAAAAGGAAGAATTTCAACATTTGAGCTCAGTTGTAAAACCATTTTGGTTTTTGCTGGTCTTACTGACATCCATGGGAGTTCTAGTTCAGCCTTAAAATTAATAAACCAGTGGGATAAAGAAATAAATACAGTATTTGGCATTTTAATTATTGGTAAGAAGTTATGAAATATGAGCATAATGCATAAAGAAGCGAAAGCTATACTCAGGGTATCCTCCTTGTTGTTTATGTCAGAGTTGGTCTGACAGCAAAATATGAACTGAGACACTCTTTCCACATTTTTTAAAGAAACATATTAAGTGTTCCTTAAGCTGATTAAACTAGTTTTATTTTAAATATACAGGTTGTGAGCTAAAAGTCTGTAGTTGCATTAAAGTGTTGCTAGCCCTAGACATTCAAAATGCATGAATCAGAACATTTAAATTATGATATTTTGAAATAGACCGCAATTCTGCTTCCTCTCCTCTCCTCTCCTCTCCTCTCCTCTCCTCTCCTCTCCTCTCCTCTCCTCTCCTCTCCTCTCCTCTCCTCTCCTCTCCTCTCCTCTCCTCTCCTCTCCTCTCCTCTCCTCTCCTCTCCTCTCCTCTCCTCTCCTCTCCTCTCCTCTCCTCTCCTCTCCTCTCCTCTCCTCTCCTCTCCTCTCCTCTCCTCTCCTCTCCTCTCCTCTCCTCTCCTCTCCTCTCCTCTCCTTCTTCTCCCTTCCCATAAAATGCAATTGAGAGGCTTCAGGAGTTAAGTGTCACTGTCTGATCCTAGCAGATATGAACAAACTTGCTGTGAATATGAAATACCCCAAGACTTGCAACAGGAAAATGAGATATGGCAGCTGGATGGTTGACATATAGGTAGTGTAAAAAGAAAGCAGGAGACCAGAGCCTGCGAGGCTGATGTGGGGTTTGACAGCTGGACTTCTCCAGCCATCTCCAGGCAAGGCTCAGGTAGCTCCCAATGACAAGCCATTCTGCTACAAACTTCTCGTAGACGTTCAGCTTTAACTCCAAAAAATATGCCTACAATTGTAATTAAAGATGAGGATTTGTACCCTCAAGTACCAATTGTTATCAGTGACAGGGCTTGAGGAAAGGGCATGAAGCTGAGCTGGGGAGGATTGGATTAGGTATCAGGAAAATGTTTTTCACCAGGGGGTGTTTGGGCCCTGGAACAGGCTCCTCAGGAAAGTGGTCAAGCACTGAACCTGACAGAGTTCAAGAAGTGTTTGGGCAATGCTCTCAAGGTGTCACTCTTGAGGTGTCCCGTGTGGGGCCAGGAATGAGACTCAATGATCCTGATGGGTCCCTTCCAGCTTAGCATATTTTGTGATTCTGTGATTCTATGATTCTAAATGCTGTGGATTTTTCCAACCTCTGCAGTCAGGAGAAAGCCATGGTTTGTGTTCCACTGTGGATGGACAATTTTAGAGAGATTAGGTGCATTTAGCTACAAACATGCATCCAGAGAATGTTTCACTGCATCCAGAAAACTGTGCTTTGAATTCTTAGAATGAGATACCCGATGGAGAATCCTCTCTCTTCTCCTTTGTGTCTGTGGAAGGACAACTGACACATCACTTGGCCTCAGTGCTTGGGGTGTGGTTTTGCAGGCAGCTGACCAGACATTGAGAGGGTAGGTACTGCATTTCCCCCTAATTCCTCATATATTTCCCCAAGCCTAAAATAAAACTGATTGCTTCTCTTCTCTAGCTTTTGGGATTCAAACATAAGCACATTGTGCTATCTCTGGGAGATGGTGCCTTATGGAATTAGTTTGAGGAAAAGCCCCCATTCCTGTTGAATTATATCTGTTAGCTTCCAGAAAGCCAGTAATGTAGATTTCTGTAGGAAGCTGGCAGGGTGCACTGAGAAATCAATCTGACACTCATTTACTTTCCTAAAAACCATTCATTTTCTATTCCTTTTTTGTTTGGTGGGTATCACCTCTGGGTTATTTGACAAGGGCTATGTAAATCCCGTTATGTGATCCTGCAAACCCCCCTGAGCACTGAAGTGACCTGCAGCTCTGGTCACAGCACTCTAAAGCAACAGCAGGTTTATGTGCTGCACAACTCAGACTGGTAATTTGGCTCAGCAACACAACCTTCAATAGCAGGATTTTGATTCCTTGTGGATGTTTGGTGATTAACTACTTGTACTCCCAAGCCTGTTGAACAAGGACTGAACATTTTATTCCATGACAGTTATAAAGAGATTCAACTGGTTTTGGCTGAGGTAGAGTTAATTTACTTCACTGTAGCTGATATGGGGCTGTTTCAGATTTGTGCTGCAAACAGTGCTGATAACACAAGGATGCTTTTGTTATTGCTGAGCAGGGCTTGCACAGAGCCAAGGCCTTTTCTGCTCCTCAGCCCATCCCACCAGCAAGGGCTGAGAGTTCTGGGCACAGCCAGAACAACTGATCCTAATGGACCACAGGGATATTCCAGACCATATGGCATCATGCTCAGGATATAGAGAAGGGGGAAGAAGGAAGGGAAGAGAGATACTGGGATTGATGGCATTTGTCTTCCCAAGTCACCATTATATGTGATGGAGCTCTGCTTTCCTGGAGGTGGTGGAACACCTGCCTGCCTGTGGGAAGATATAAATTAATTCCTTGTTTTTCTTTGCTTGTGTGCGAGGCTTTTGCTTTACCTATTAAACTGTCTTCATCTCAACCCACAAGATGTTTTCTACTTTTACTCTACTGATCCTCTCCCTGATCCTGCTGGTGGGGGTGTGAATAAGCGGCAGTGTGAGGCTTAGTTGCTGCCTGGGGTTAAACAACAATGCCACATTTTAACAACATTTTAGTACATTTAAACAATGTGCCACATTTTGAGGGAAGAGCATGCCTGTGGTTCAGGGGTGAAAAAGACCCCCCAGTGGGCATGCAGTGGTGCCCAATTATGAGATGGATTTATTCACATTTCTGCCTCTGTTTGTCTATCCCTTACACTTACCACTAAAATACACCCACTTCCAGAAAGTAATGCATCAACAGATTGAAATCTCACAGCATCCTACGTAACAATCTTTGTCAGAAAGTAGCAAATATCACATAAAGTCAAAACTACTGCAAGAATAACACTACTGTTACGTACAGAAAAAAAAATTGGTTAACATGTGTATCCTCCATTTTTGGAAGCAGCGTCATAAGATCCGTATTGATGACAACTGCCAGACTTCAGCTCGGAGTGATTGAGATTTTTTATCGTCAGCATCTGTTCCCCTTTCTTCCTAAGCAGTACTTTCATTCAAAGTAAGATATGAAGATCTGAAATATTTGATTAAGCAGCTTGATTTTTGCATTATATAGGAGGAATATAGAAAGAAAAAGTTCAGAAGTTGAACACCTTAAAGTAAAATTCTCAAATCACAAGCCCAGAATAAATCTTGATCAATGGTTTGCAAGATTTCTTTGTCAGAGGCTCTGTCACCAGGTACAGAAGAGGTAGGACAGGTAACCTTTCAACAAGAACCTCCTGCTCACTGGACCTGCTGAAAAGCAACATCATAAGACAGAACTTTTTAACCCATCTTTATCACAGGCCTGCTGAAGAGTATGTATTTAAACAGTCCTTCATCTTGGACTGGTCATGAGCTTACTGAAACTTACTTTGCTTGAGTGCTTATTCCAGTGAATTTAAAGCAATCTCATCTGAAAAGTGTGAACATTAATGAGTTTAGACATTACAAACATTTTATTTTTCCATGTGGACTTTCTGCAGAGCCTGCCAAATGAACTAGGGGAATTTGTGTCCCTGGGGAGGTTTGGGACCAGGCTGAGCAGAGGCCCCAAAAACAGTGTGGGTGCTGCTGGTGCAGTGTGGTTGTAGCTGCAAGAAATGGGCAGGAACCTCCTGAGCTTAATCCAAGAGATGCTTTGCAAACTGGTTTTCTGTGAGGCCCTCTGATGGCATCACTTTGATGAGCTTAGAGCTAGTAGCTTTCAGCTGAACCTGGGCTCCCAGCATTAATCTCCATGTTTGTAAGTGGGAGCTGAGGGTAAAGGCACCTGTGCTGGCTGGAAGTCCAATTATGTTCCATCCTAGAGTGATTTGCAGGAGAGTTCAAACTACAAAACCCATAATTCTTTGTGACAATACCATCTGCCATGGGTGAACTACATAATCAGGGAGAGTTCACATAGGACCCGGTTATTTCTATGGCTAGAACTAAAATTTTCTATTTTATTCATATAGCAGTTCTTTTATTTACTTCAGGCCAACCCACATGGCTTCTAAAATAATTAAATGTGTAGAGAGATTCTAGTTTTTGAGATTATACTGAAGAACTTTCTAAATTATGTTCAGATTGATTAGCTGACACTTATTTAGGAGTAGATCAAATAGATGGTAATTAAAATGTAGATATATGCTTGATGAAATGGTTAAAATTAAAAGTATTTTTACATTCCTCTGGTCTCAGGATGTCAATTACTATCCACACAGTCAAGATTATTGATTTTGTAGTCTTAAAGGGACTGAAAATGTATGTAGATGTTGGAAACTGGTTCTTTGCAGTTTTTGCTTTCATGGTAAACAATTTGCTAAACATTATATTTCAAACGGGCTGATATCCTTTCTCTCTTCTGCTAGCAGCATGAGTTATGTGCTTCCTTCCTGCTGAATACATATGTGACATGGTTTTTGCATATCTCATTTTAAATTCTGTCAGAACCATATAACTCAGAGACACCAGAAAAGAGTCGGTATTTTAACACTTGTATAGTCCTTGGCAGGACTACTCAAACCTATTCAGGTATATTTAAAAATCAAAAATGTAGAACATATAATTTGGTCTTAGAATGATAAACCTGGCCCTTTTTTATTTTTTGCATGAAAAACTCAGTCCAAGTACTTACAGTGCTATTATAGACTCTGAAGATTTTATTGTCAATTTGAAGATCTCTTAGGATTCACTTTTTATAGCTAAATGCAGACTTGCTATGAGAAGAAGAGACCATGTCCAATCACATCATCCAGATCAGCTGATGATCCAATTTCTCATCTCAGTAATGGGGATGCTGCTTCTCTGAAGTCTTTAACAGCCTTGAGATGAAAAATTGGCTTAACAGAGCTGCCTGTGGTTTGTTCATTTTCCTGAACAGTGCTACACTGTGCCTGACCCTCAGGATGCCTTGAAGTTAACAAAGAGTATCAATGAAGTAACGATAATTGAAATAGCGATTTAAATTCACCAATTATTCCCAGTACTAGACAGCTATTTTGCTGAATATATGCAAACCAGAATGCAATCAGACAGTCCCAATTTTTTTATTTTCTTCCTACTGTAGCTGTCTTGATGCTGATGTAACTTTGCGCAATGATGACTGAACCAGCAGAACCAACAAGCAGTGAACTTACAGCTCTGGTATTGAAAGTCTGTCATCTCGTAGGGCCTCAGCTAGAAGACAATCTTCATGTTCCTTCCATGTCTGCAGAAGAACTGAACTGAAATCAAACAAGTCCTCAAATGGGAGCAGAGTCTGTGTTGGAGCTGGATGTTCCCTGTACAGCACCCTCACAGGGAATCTGGGAAGCTGCAGGCAGGGGATTCACCAGGAGACAGGTCTGGCCCCAGCCAGGAGCTCCTGTAGGTTGCTCTGTGTGTGCTAAATTCTCAGACAGATAAATCTTATGGCAAAAATACCCTCCTGACTCTATTAGTTTTAAGAAGGGAAGCTGTGCTTTCACATGTGTCAATGGGACCCCTGAGTGCAGTGATTTCAGGACACCAAAGAGCTTGGACGCTAATTTCCATCTGTAATCTTTCCGGTAGAAGAACTTTTTGGGTTTGGGAACAATGGTGCCCATTTGCTTAGCTCACCAGATTTACAGCCTGCCCTCTCCCTGTCTCACAGCTCCATCTGTTTCCCTGATTTCCTGCTCTTCTGGGCTGGGCCTTAGGCTGCCCCAGCCAGCCCCACTGGGAACAGCTCCTTCAGATGTGTTTTCTCCAGCTCAGCCTTGCTTTGCACTTTTGGGCTGTTTCCTGACAACTTCCCATCCTTCTTGATCTTGAGGCTTTTTTACAAGTAGAGTGGACTGTCAGTCTGGTAACAAAACCATGAATCCTTTGTTTCTCAGCTGGAAAGGGCTAAAGTAAAATTACGCTGTACAGAAGAAATCTTCATCTCCAAATGGATGCTAAGTGATGACAACAAAGAAACACACACTATTTACTTGTGATGTCTACAGGTGAAGTATATATGTACAAATAAAAGCATTCCCATCTTGACCCAGTTCCTAGAGAACTTGCACACATGGCTGGTTAGTAGGGCCTCCAATAGTGACAAAATTGTCAGTGAGGCCTCTCCGTTGTCAAATATAAAACCCCTTCAGCACTTTGTGCCTGAAAATCCATTGTGTGTGTGTTCCAATTTAGCAAGCATCCAGGTTTTGTTGCTAGTTTTTAATAATTTTTTAAATTGTGGTGTTGGCTGTTAGAAAGTAGCCTGTCACATTTCAAGGGAACTGCACCCTTTTACAAGTTATGCATTTTTTAGCAATCATTATTTTGCATATGTATTTGTCCTGTTCAAATAAATAAAAGCAACTATACTCCAAAAACATCAAAGGGAGTTAAAGTACAAAACGATGTGGATTTCTATATTTCAATATTCATCCTTCTCTTTTTAAAATTTATTTTAGGGCACAAGTGGAAAAAATTATTGTTGTTTAACTGGTTGGTAACAGCTGGTGATACTTTATTTCAGTCTTATCATTATTAACACAGCAGATAGTCACCATAATAGCATTCATCAATAAATTAAATGTTCCCATCTTATATGCTTCAAATGGAATTTCATTGTAATTTAGCACAACTGAAATGTTCATTTGAGACAAAGCACTGTTAATACCTGAGTTAAGCAAAATAATTCTCTTTATGCCTGAGCTCTGGGATATTATTCGCACTGCTGCTTTAAAGTTGCATGTCCTGAACTAAAGATTCAAAAATACTGAAGAACTTCAAAGGGTTCGTAATGCTCAAGTAATCCAACAAGTATTAACAGTCTCTCCTCCCTAAAAAGAGAATAATTACATAACTAATTAATTTGCCATAGTACATAATCCGCTGACATTTACAATAAGCACCCCTATTGGAGGTTGAAGTAAATATTAAGTTGCACGTAAAACTATAAATAGCAAGAATTCTGATGCCAGGCAGTTTCAAAATACTGTGGAAAATAGATGAGCACTGGCTGGATGAAATAAACTTGAAAGTCTCAGCAGCATGACCATGGAAGCACACAACTATCAGTGAATGTAACCACAGAGCAGACATGCCCATTGCCCTCTGGCCATGCTGGCAGGGAGCTCTGGTCAGGAGGTCCTATGAGGGACTGAAGTGAAGGGTCTGAAGTTTGGTTTTGATAGTTTTTAGCTTTTTTGTTTTAGCTGGAGGGAGTTTCAGCATGAAGTCTCCATTTAAAGGCTGAAGCACAGTTGTGCGTGTGATGGGATCTCCCCTTCTACTGCCATGGATGGCAGGGACAGCCCCTCGTAGGATGGAGGCAGAGTAGCTCTGGTGTGAGACCTTTTGGGCAAGGATTTAATGGAGGTTTAGTTGCTGTCACAGCTGCTGATCCTAGCTGCTGACAAAGCTGCCCATTGTGCCCCCTTCCCTCCACGGAGGTCACGGAACCCTTTGGTTCCATTGCTTGGATGGGCTTGTTCTGTTACTGTCCCCTGAGTGCTGGAAGCAGGAGCCTCTTGGCTCAGCTTCAGAGCAGGTGGCGTGGCTCACAGAGTGATTCAAAGTGCCAGGGATGGAAGCTGCAAGCACAGAGTGCTCCTGAGTGTGGGATATGCTCCTGAGTGTGGGATACGCTGCACAAACTCTGGCGCTTTGAGGTGCTGGTGCAGCATTGTACCTTGACTACCAATCCCTGCATGTTGGGCACAGGTGACATAAAAGCTCACATTTCTCTCCTTTCAGGGAAGTGCAGGCCCCTTTGCAACTGCTGTCTCAAATTTGTTGGCAGAAAGGCTTCAGTTTCTATGCCAAGGATGAACATCCCAAAATCTACCACAGTGTATGGGCTCCTCAGTATAAGGAAGACAAGGATCTGCTGGAGGGGGTCCAGCAGAGGGCAAAAGGAGGCTGGAGCATCTCTCTGATGAGGAGAGACCGAAGGAGCTGGGCCTGCTTAGTCTGGAGAAGAGAAGGCAGAGAGGGGATCTCATCAATACATACAAATACCTCAAAGGTGGGTGAGAAGAGGATGGTGTCAGATTCTTGTCAGTGGTGCCCAGAGACAGGATGAGGAGCAATGGCCATAAACTAAAACGCAAGAAATTTCATGTCAGTGAGGGAGAACTTCTTCACATTGAGGGTGGCAGAGCACTGGAACAGCTGCTCAGGGAAGCTGTGGAGTCTCCCTGTCTGGAGACACTCAAAACCCACCTGGACACATTTCTATATCACCTGTTCTAGCTAACCCTGCCTTGGCAGGGGGGTGGGACTAGTTGACCTCTAGAGATCCCTTCCAACTCTAAAAATTCTGTGATATGCTCAGTGTCTCGGGTTCTGCAAAGCTTAAATTGAATTTTGCTGAATATTTAGAAGCAAATTTATTAAGGATTTATTTTAGAATGGTGGTAAAAAAATACTAATTTTACTTCATTGTTTTATCTTGATTGAGAAGAAGCTGAAGATTGTCCTGCAAATATTCCTTCCTCCTGAAAAGACAGCGTTCCTGTATTTGGATGCATGTTTATTTATTCACTTGTAACAGTAACTCTATAATTAAGCAGATGTTAATTGCATCCTTAATGTAATTAAATTAATGTAATAAATCATCACCTATCTTTTTTATTAGATTATAAGTAATTATTTACGTGCTTGTCATATTCTGATTTTGTTTACATGTATAAAAGCTTCCTATTCTTCCTGGTGAAAACAATAAAGGTGTCAGTGGGAGAAGGTAAATTACCTGATGTGTTGGTGTGCCTGAACTTTTCCAGTGGGTGGTACTCATTTTGAAGTCATACAGTCCTGACAAGAATTGTGTATGTGAAGCCAAAGAGAAACAACATGCAGCATCTCTCTGTCCTTAAACAGCAAACAGACATATTAGCAAATATCAGAGATTTACTGGTGAGCCAGGGGGAGAAGAAGGAAAGGCTAAGGTTAAGACTACCATTTGTAAATTTTAAATCAGTAATTTGAAAGCAGGCTGACAATTTAGACCTTTGAAGTCTCTGGGCTGAATGGTGTGAATGTTCACCATGGAGCCCTTCTGCTGCCTCTCTTTGGAGCTGTGACAGTGCAGCATGTTTTGTACCCATGTCCTGACTGAAATTTGCTTTTCAGCATTAAAAAGGAAAATCAGTGTAAACCCTTACATATTCATTAATAAAATAGCTACAATTTGGATCGCTGATTCCCCTTTGTTTTAAAGAGCAAAGTGCCCAATTGTGTGAATCTCTGAAAATATGGGAAGATTCAGGTGAGACAGGCAGACATTAGCATGTCAGGAGGAAATGGGTAGCTCATGTTTCTGGCCTGGCTTTTCTACCTGCATTCATCTAAAGTTGCCAATCAAGATTCCTTCAAGTAATTTCGCTTGTAAAAAAGCAAATCAGCTTAGAAGAGCCCCTCTCCAGCTATACAGCAACTTTGTTAATTGCCATTGAATTTCCTACAGTTTATAAAAGACACAGATAAATCACCATTACCACTGAATTAGTATATTAACTTTCTACCTCATGTGACTTGAGTAATGCAAGAAAGGTAGGTTAAATGGTCTGTCTACTGTAGGTGTGCCATGAGCAGCACCTGTGGCTTCCAGGAACAAAGTGTCCTCTGTAAGACACACTGAACACTAAGGATTCAAAGGTTGTTCTGGAGTCTGATCTAAGCTTGACTTTGATTACCTCTGCTGTACTAAGTACTAAAGTCAGTTGGAGTGGCATTTAAAAAAAAAAAAAAAACAAACAACGAAACACAAAAGGGAGAAAGTAAGGGTGACAGAGATTAGGGTTTACCCTGTTCCTAGTTAAAGCAGGTCTATAAACAACAGTGGTAGATCAGATCTGCAAAATTTGTTCACCTTTTCCATAAATCCTGGAAATAAGAGAGTTATTTTCACATTTTCTTACCTTGAATTTTCCCAGTGTCTCCACAGCAGGCATTCCAGATCCATTTCAGGTCTCCACTGCTGTTATTATCTGGGATATTATCCCAAATGCAATCCTACTCTAGTAAAATATCTTAATAAAATTAATATATTGCAAATACATCTGTAACCATCCCCTTGGAATATTTGATGCCCTCTGAAATGGGTTCCTGTTTAGTCTCTTGATACAATGGGAAGGTCTAGAAGAATAGGAAATAAAACACTGCCTGCAAGCTCATGTCATGCCAGCTATTTCATGCCAAATGTTGTTCTCAAGCACCTGGCAAGCACAATTCATTCATTTTCCAAATGTCAGTGGCCAGCCATCTCCTCAGGACATTCCCTCCCAACACAGAGACACTTGATAGGCACAATCAGGCAGTTTTGGCTGCCAGCCTTATTCCTGAGTCACGTGCATGAACTGTAAGGACGGAAGCGCCTCTTGTTTCTGTTTTTGTCTTCCAAGTGGGAACTTTTTATGCTCTCTTTCCAATTTCTTTTACTCTGCCACCAGTCTTTTCACAGTAGTTCAAGAGGGCTTTGACAGAGGCATATCTGGAATACTGAAAGCACCCTGCAGGTGCCTAGATGCAACAGCTGGTTCTGGCTGTGACATCCAAACCATCAATGGCACGCTGCAAGCACCGAGCTTTGGTGGGCTGTGGGAGCCAGGCGAGGCCTGTGCAGGTCCCCTGTCGGCACCATCATTCACCACTGCCCTCTCCAGGACACAGGGAGTGCTCCAGGGCTGCTGGGGCCAGTGGAGGTGTTGGGGGCCCTGCCCCAGCCCAGGATGCTCCAGCTCCCAGCTGTGGGTCACATCGCCAGTCCTCTGCCCTAAAGCTTGCACCTATAGCTGGCTGGCGGCTGGAATGCTGTCCAGAGAGTGCACTGAAAGAAGCCTTGTGCCCACACAGAGGGTGTGCTCAGTAGGGTGTTTGTGTGCAGCCCGTCTGGCCGGCCTTGAGACGCAGCTCGGCCCCTGTGTACATAATTCTGCTGTACACAAATGGGCTTTGAGGTTCTCGGGCTCATAAATATGACCAAAAAGCACTTTTCATTTCCATCCAAAATAAATTCAAGTGATGCTTCTTCCTATGCCTGAAAATACATTTTCTTCAGTGTTTTCAGTCTCTCTCATTTAGTGTGAAGAATGTGAGATGTGTGAACACAGGGTTTTGAAATGTCAGCCAATTAGCTACTAGTCATGAGGTGAATTGAAAATATTTTTCTTTCTGCTTTTTTTTCTTCACAAGATGACATCTCACCTATCTGAACACTTAGCAGTCCCTATTTCTGGCAGCCAAAGCCTGTGATTGACATTTTTTATGCCAATCACTGAAGACCTGCAATTTATGCAACCAAAAAACCTGCCCTGATGCTTAAAATAATTTAAAAAGATGTTGGCACAAGTGGCCAGAAGCATTAATGGTAAACTTTACAGCTGTCTATATGCTCTATGCATCCTGTATTTTTACCTGTCTGGCAGCAATGGACTACAGAAGTGCTCTGTCTCCAGGGTAAAGGATGAAGTTCACATGTCTATGCTGTGTCTCTGAAATGTCTCTGCTGCCTTCAGGCTGCTTGATGGGGAGAAATGACCAATTACTGTCAAAAACCAGCAGATCTGATGTTCCTTGTTGCCTGAGAAGGATGGACACCAGACAACAACAAGGGCATGCATGAGCATGTATGCAAAACCCCAACAAACTCCAATGCCCTGCCAGCCGACCCCACCTTCCATGAAAGAAGTGGGACTTGGATGAAGCCCTAAATCCCCAAAGGTGTGCAGGTGCCCACACAGCCTTTTGAGGACATGGCTAATTAGCACTCAGGTAATCAGAGAAGATTGATTGAAGTCTGGTTTACTAGAAGGGGTCTGTGTGTAAAAGTTGTACTTGACCCTACATTTGTTCACCTTTAGGGGAAAGCCCATCTTTCCTCTCAGCGTGGTCAGGCAGAAGACAGGCCAAAAGGTGTGTGGTCAGGAGGCAATGCTGATGCTCCAGAGAACTGTATTTGTTTGGAAGGAGGGCTGCATTACTGATTGTGCCTTTCACTGGCTATGCTCTCACCCTGTCCTTGGTGGCATTTGCACTAGCATGCAGTAAGGAACAGCACTGTGGACACAATTAAACCCCAGTGCAACTGCTAGCTGGGTCAGGGAGGAGGGGATGGCAGCACCTGATTACCAGCACATATGGCCACTGGTGTCAATGGAGCATTATAGTTTGACTCTCTCACTGAGTCATCTCCCCTTGAGGAAGTTGCATGAAAATAACATTTAACAAGGGTGATAAAGACTGTAGAGATAAAAGAGAGTGAAGAATCTGTTAGCAATATTTCTGTAGCAAGCAGATGACTGAATGTATTTCCAAATGTTACGTAATTTGTGTGACTCACAACACCACAGTCTATGGAGCATATGCAACATTTGGTACAGCAGCGAATCACTGTAAATACCAACAACATTTCTGTAGTCTGAGATCACTGAAGTCAGAGATGTTAGGAGACATAAACCTGCAGATTTGCATTAAGGTTCTTTTCAAATAGCTAGAATGATTATGCAGTGGTTAAATTTTTTGTTTGCTTTATCACATCTTTATGAAGAGCAGGAAACTCCCATTGTATAAAGTACTCTTCTTGGAGAAATTTTACACAAGGAGGTAATAAAATGCACTGCTACCATGTCTGCATAACTGACTCTTTCAGTGGAACTCAAGCCAGCCTGCTGTAACAGCAAGCTGTTGTTTTTTGCAGAGTTTGGACACAGATGTTTCCCTGAACATTTAATTATTAAAAGGAAGCTTCCTGATAACTTCAATAATTCCCACAATTTAAAAATTGTATCAAAAGTCCACTGAGCATCTTCAGCTCAGAAAACAATGAAGATGGACACCTGTGGTGTGGCTGAACACCTGATGCTTCCTTGCTGTTGCTTTATGTCTTTGCTTCCTAAGCTGTTTTTGCTGTGCCTCAGCGTGCTGTTCTTGCAGGACTGCCTAAGGCTTCCCAGCCCACTTCCCACCTGTATTCCTTCCTGCATTGCAACCCTGCATCTGTGGGCTTTGCCCATTTATTCCCTTTGCTCTTGCGTGCCTTCTGTCAAACCCAACACTCTTCTTCACTCTATGGCTCATGTTTCCTTGTTCCTCCCATCTGCCTTGTCCAAACATCCTCCTACTTTATTCCTGCAGCACACTCTCATTTAAGTTTCTGCTGTAAGTAAAGAACTCATTTTCTTGTTCCTCAGTTCATTCCTGCCACACCTCTCTCTAATTTTCACATTCCATAATAATTATCACAGAATCACAGAAAATAGGCCATTAACGGACATTCAGCAGTCTTTCAATCTGTAATCTTGTTCAGAGTGAACATCAAATAAATATTCTCATTCCTGTGGTAATGTAATTCAAAGATAATATTCTTATAATTAGAGAATTTTTCTTTAACTTGGATCATAATTTTTATGCAATTTAAGTCCATCCATTTTTTTCTTAATCCCCGTGGGCTTGGCAAGCAGCTTTCTAGAGCAGCTGTTTGAGTGCTGAGGATGGTGACTATGGTGACTCCTCAGTCTTCTATCCCATTCATATTCCCATCTAACAAATGCCACGGTCCAATATTTTCCATTTCCTTGGTATTTTTTCCCTATAAACAATCTCTTCTCCTTCCTTTTAGCAAATATATGTTCCTCATAGCTTCTCCTTTCCACTTTCTTCCTTTCCCCCATGCTTTCCTCTTTTCTTCTGCTTTAGATTTCAACATGTCTGTACCTCCTTGTCCCTAAAGATTAATTTCCAATCTTTCTAACAATGCCTGTTCTGCTGTATATCATTGGTGCATGTGGAGGCTTGTTGCAGCCTATGCCAGGAATGTGTTGCCTTGGAACGGCAGGAATGCACGGAAGCCATCCGCTGTGATTAAATGTCTTTCAATTACCTTCTCTTTGCAGAATGTCTTTTTTAGTCCTAGCCCCTGTGAAATGCTGCTGGTGCTCTTCTGTCTTCACTGTTTCCATGGTAGCCGATCCCATCCTTCAGCGACTTTCTCGTCAGTGGCCTAAACAAAACCTAGAACCGAGCTGTCGTGACTAAATGGAAGGCAGTTTACGGCATTTCTGAGGACTTGGTGGTATTACATGATAAAAGTACTCTGCAGCTAAAACTGGGTAAGTAATTAAGAACCATTACCTTGAATGATGATGCTTTCTGAGGTATTCTGCAGAACATGTCCTGAATATAGTAAAATTGCTATGTTAAATAAAGTTAATGACACTGTTCCAAAAGTACAGAATGTAATGGTTTAATTAACCCAGAGTTACAGCAGCTTGATTTTAAGTAACTCCCTCTCCCTCCAGCCCCTTCCTTAACAGCACTTCTGGTTTAAGTATTTCACTTGTATGCCTTAGGAATCAGATCCAGATTTGGATTCTGACTGAAATCCCAAAATCAGAGCCTGTAGCTCCAATGACCGTCTCAAAACCCAGATCTAAATGCTTTCAACTTTTGACACATTTTTGTAGGCCAGATTTAACATTTTCATAGATTGGAGTTTTCAGCGTAGTATCTGACTTCCCCCTTTCTCTCTTCCCAAAATGTCTCTGAATACTAACCATGGGGTGTTCAGAAGTTGGGAAAAGTTTAAATTTAGATCATCAGGTGTAGATGAAGAAATGTAAATATGATGCCTTGAGAGGCTGACCTGGAACAGAGGCTACACAGAGCTAAGAGAATAAAGCAGGTATTTATTAGAAGGCCTCAATGGATACATCTTGGGCTGTACAAGAGCCCAGCCAGGGCTACACCCAAGATGGACCCAAAATTGTCACAAAACAGACAACTGGTGTAAAGGTCTCACACTTTTATAAGTTCTGGTCCATTTGCATATTGGAGTTAATTGTCCAGTTACAGCTTTAGGTCATGAAGCCCCATCCTTTTTGTTTCCTCCCCTCAGTTCCTTGCTGTTTATACTTCTGTACCTGAAGCTCATAAGGGTTGTCCTTGGTCTCAAGCTGGAAAAGGATTGTTTTGTCTAACTACCCTGTGAAGAGAGCTTACTGACAATATGAAGCTCAGAGCTACACACCTAGGCAGCCCAGAATCTGAGAAATATGAAAATTAGAACTTAAGGCATCAAATATAGGCAGCCATTCTCAAATCTCTTGGTCAGTATCTGTGTTTTGTGGTCCAATACAGTGTCTCTGTCAAGCTGCTATTCAGTGAACCAGACTGTTCAGTAAAGTTGAGAAAGACACATTTCTTTCTCAAATTAATATATTACCTCAAAGGAATTCAGGTACTGTTGTGGATCAATATACATATTATTGTGAAAGACAACATCTGAAATTCTACTCTTTGACTGTGTTCTGTATTTTCTTCCACTTTGGAGAAAACAACATTAAAATAGCAGAGTTCAAAGCTCATGGATTAAAGCCTATGATTCACCTATCATTTATTGTTCTTTACTTAATTAGTCTTGAAGGCACTTGTGAACATAAAATCCAGTCCTTGTCTAAATATACGTGACCCAACTTCTGCAGAGCTGCTTGATTAATCAGTGTAAGACATGGAGGAACACATATGTAAGCTCAGGTAGGAGAACAACCCCAGATTTCCAACACAGGATGTATTTTATTCTGTCCAATAATCCACATATATCTATATCAGGTCCAGAAATCATCCTACAGCACCATCCCAGAAAATTACAACCTTCAGACTCCTTGCTCTTCTGATTTGAGAATCAGCTTCAGCTGCATGGTCAATCTTTTTCCCAATCTTACTGTGGGAATTTATAGAGGAGTTCCTAACCCAGCTGATACCAGATTTTTTTCCTAATAATGTCAGCACTATCCTGATTTCTACAAATTCTGAAGAGCCATGAGAAATCTCTGTGTATGACATCCCTTTCAGTATTTTTCATTTCAGTTCCCACACACTGTATTTAAATCACTGTCCTGACACTGGAGACAATGAGAGTAGATTTGAAATTATAATACAGTTGCATAAACCAGCACTGACGGTATGCAGAGAATGGACCCAATGGAAACTGTGATGTGACACGTGATGTTTGCTGGGGGAAAAACTGCAGGAGAGATGGGCTCCACAGACACAGAGAGCTAAAACCACTGAACAAGTGTCCCACAGAAAACACAAATTTCTGGAGTGAGCAGCTGAAGTCTTGGGGCAATGTCCACATGCAGGGCAAAACTGATTCAGTTGAATTTGTCAGAACTGGGAAGTGCATGGCCAGTGAAGGACAGAATATAATTGGAAAAACAGTGATTGCACAGTGAAAGTACCACCAAACCTATTTTTGCTCGTGGTAAGGGAAATCATGTTTTTTTTCATTACTGAGAAAAACTCAAAACCCTCTTGAAGAAATGACATTCAATATACTGCCAGTTTGTACCTACAATCTCCTAGATAACCAGTCCCAGCAGATTGTGAAAAGCATTAGTGAAGCAAGCACATACTGGCATGATGAAATTTAGATTATTGGGTTAAAAAAAGCTGTCTGTTCTCTGTTCTCCCCCCATTCTCTCTTTGTAGCAAATAAAAGGAAGAAGCATGGAAGATTGTTATCAAATTCTGCTACCAGCTTTATTTTTGCTATTGGTTTTAGGGGGATGAAGAATTTGTTCTGCTGTTACAGTCAAGGTTGCAACATAAACTGTTCAGATAAAGGAAGTGGCTTTATTCCTTCTAGTTTATAGTCACAGACATTATAGACTGTTTTTCTTAAAAATGTTGAGTATGGCAATTGTATTTACCTCCTACAATGGTGGGAGGTGTAATGTTTCTTAGTTTGCAATTTCTGTGTGGAGTAGGAAAAATGGAGACAGATACTGTAGATGGCTCAGCTATAGCACACTGGCTTAAACAGCTTCTTGCTCAGACTTAACATAATTTCTATTTTTGGCTGTTTCTGTGAATATTAAATGAGAGAATGAGAAGACTACTTAATTTGAAAGGCTTATTTAATCTCCTTTCTCTTAATTTGCTTTGTTTACTGAATTACATTTCCATAGGAAAATGGCCTGTAGAATCATCTTCCCTGACTAAACAGTTCAAATGAGCTATAAGTAAAACCATTCAGATACAATTCACAACCATGTTTTATTAATAACAACTAAGACTGTTAGTGAGGCTCAGCATGTCCTGAATTCTGCAGGCTCTTATCCTTGCATTTATGTTATTGTCAGAATTTTCTCAGATTGTGTATCTTAACAGAGAATTTAATAAATACATAATCACAGAACATCATTAAAACTTATGTAAATAAACATTTCAAGGTTTTTAATTTAACTCTCATAAAGAGGTGTTTGCTTCTTTTAAAGTCAGTACCAGGCTGTATTTATGACTTTTTAAACATCCATCTGTATCTGAAGGGCAAGTTGTAGCCATGTCTCAAAATTTTTACTTTCAAAATTAACGCCTCCTTTTGGAAAGCAAATGCCAGCAATTCCTCTGGAACTCTTCATGTTCCTTATTGCTTTTCTGATGGAAAGGCAAACTATTACATATATATATATATATGTATGTATGTATGCATATATATATTACATATATACATACATACATACATATATACTACTAATACATATATATACACTAAGTAAAGAAAGTTCTTAAAAGATATGACAGATTCTCTTTTTTTCTTCAGTCTACAGCACCTCACCCTTGCTCACTTGCTGTCCGTGTGCACTGTGCATATGGTTTAACTGGATAAATGGAGCTGTGCAAGAAGCCAGGCTCAGATCTGAGGGTGACAGAGCTCACTGCTCACTGGCACCTGTGGGCAAACACAACTGTGCCAGGAGAAACTACTTTGCCTGAGAAAAGCTTTCCTTGCTGGAAGTGGGGTGAAATTTTTCATGCTGGAGCAAATGTTGAAGCATTAAGTTGTATTGTGTGTCCATGGGTTTGCTTTCTTTAAGCACAGCAGACGCTTAACCACGTGACCACGTAACAGCATTTGTAACATAAACCACTGGTAAAAACATCTGAGATGGGAAATGACTTAAAAATTATGAGAGTTTTCTTCTATTTCTGTGCACATCTTTTGCTTGTTACTGTTCAGATTTTTATATGCATTAGTATATTATCACGTTCATACACCTTACGAAATATTTCATGGAGACTTTAATTTCTGAACACATACGCTGTAGATCACAAATGCCAGAGAAGAATCATCTCACTGAGGTTGACTTGAATTTTTTTTGGCATTAAAATGACTTCTGTTCATTTTTCTTGAGAATGCATTTTTCTCCCCTAACAGAGCCAAAGATGTTTTTAGGGAGCAGGTATTGTGCAGAAAATAAAAATTCTTAAAGGTAAGCTTCATGCTTGTATCAATACTTTAAAGAACAAGACAGTAATGATTACTTCCTAAAAATATATTTCCATTAAATAGAAACTACTAATAAAAATTGCTCTCCTCTTCAACTAAACGTTAGGATTTCAGTACAGTTGGCTACTAGTATGAACTGGAATAATGGAAAATAAAATTTGCAGATGATTGAGTAGTTCAGCAAATATTGTGGTTTTAAGACAAAGGGCATATTTTCTCTGTGTAAATATTGGCCACAAACTTCATGCTAATTTTGAACCTATGAAGATCCTGAGGAGCAGTGAGGCCCAAAAAAATGAATTACCCTACAAGAGCAGGTGTTAACGGACCAGTCACTCACAAATTAAAACAAAATTGATCAAAACATCTTGTAGTGGGAGTGTGTTTAAGATACTACATTTATCAAGACACAAAATCCTGTATTGAAAGATAAAAGAAGACACAAAGGGAAGCTTGACTTTTTTGTTTTAATTTATTTTTAATTGTTTCCCAGAATCACTTTTGTTGAAAACAGTAACTCACAATTATATCAAAGGGACTAGAATTTCACCCATTTTCCTGCTTCACTCCTGTTTATTAATAGATTAGTTAGAAAAATTGCTTCCAAAGAGTGAACAAAGTAATTCATAAACAGGAAAAAGTAGTCTGAAACTCTAATAATAACCAACTTATTTTTATTAGAGCAAATACAGTTGTGAAAACTGTACATTGTACATTTTGGGTCAAGAATTATAAATAGAGAAACTCATAGATAAAGAGTTCATTCTTTGACAGCAAGAAACTTTAAATAGACAAAATGACATTTTTAAGTACATTGGCAGGCTTCATTGTGCTGTCCAAAATGTAGTGTACAGTATAACAACCAATTATAAATAGCCTTTCATGTAAAATACAACTGTGCACGTTTTAGAAAAATACCAACAATTTGTTTGAGCTTTGTTTTAAAAAAGCTTATAAATCATACATATTTATAAATGGTACTAACATGCTTACTTAAATTTATAAACATTTTTCATAAGCTTTGTTACCCATTATTTCCAGAGCATAAAGTATTTTAAATAAACATTTAATAGGAATTAAATATGTCAGTTACAAAATTACCTCTCCTTGTAAGGAGACAGGGGGTGATTTAATAGTGGGATGGAACATTTCATCCATTAATTCAAGGCTTACACAGTAACTTTTAAAATTTTGTTCTTATTTAAAAATTATTTTCCTAAATTTAAAACACAATTTAAACTTTGCTGTTTTATTTTCTTTAAAAATAAATATACACGTTTTATTTTCATTTGCTCTCTTTCTGCTTTCTTCTTTATCCACACTGGCCAAAACACAGGATTCTCAACATACTTCTGTAAAAAACACCACGGTGTTACTGCCCTGCTCGGAGCTGCTTCGCTGCACAACATTCAGTCCATACCTACGGTACTTTACTAGGCTGCATCAAAAAATAGCTAATGTATTTGGTAAGAATGTTGCCCATTAAACCATGCAAAAACTTAGAAAGTTTACAAACAGGTTCAAAAACTATACTGTATGAAAGATTCTCTAATAGAGATAAAATAAACTGTAATACAAGCCCTTTGCTTTTTGCAGCTTTAAATTAAAATGTTTGCTTGCCAAATGATCACACCACATATCTTCAATAAATAAGCATGCATTTCATTAATATAGGGTACAATAATTACAGTATAATGGCACATAAAAAGAAATGTGATCACCTCGTTTGAACAAAGGGCTATGAAACTACTTAAGACAAACGTTCCAAATGAAAAATTTTGAGGCTTTTTTAATACTGAGGTAAAATTATAAATGGACTTTAAAGACACTGAATGCATCAAATTGATAAACAATCACTTAACATTTTTAAATGCTCTACCTGAATGTATTCAACACAAATCTAGCACTTTTAAAGTTATTATTTATTATGAGCATTAGCTAACTGTCATTGGCATTAATGTGCACCCAGACAAGACTTTATTTTAACTGCTGTCAAAATACCTCAGTGTTGCAACATAATAATTTAAATCACCAATTACCACAGCACCAAAATTAAGAAAAAAAGAAAGAAAAAGTCAACATGCAAACCCCATATCTCACCTTTCTTGGGTTATTTTGATATCCTATACCCTGTTTAGAATGTACTTCTACCAATGTAAGATTTTTTTTTTTGATTATGAAAACTTTTGCTTGGTATTTGCATAAGTATTTGAGCATTTTAAGGAAGATAATAGTATCTTTAAATTTTGCAGTAATGGTGTATTATTTACTGAACCTTCATGCAAAATGACTCTTCAGGTTTAAGAGAATTAATTTAAGAATTTTTTTCCCTGGACTAGGAAAATATATTTGATTTTCGGCTTCGGCTGCTAGGCAGAACTGGTAGCTTTCTCCAGGCTGGACTAAACACTACTTATGGCTATACATCAAATTTCATAAACAACAAATGAACAGAATCATGCACAGGCAAATGAAATTCGATCTCCCAGAGCACTGCAGGAGATGTTAAAAGCAGCAGGTAATGGAATAAGACTGGTGACTGATGTTGCTAACTATTTCTTCTAATGAGATAGGAGTGAACGCTGGAATCACTTCCACAGCAACAGAATCCTCTGACCACATTCCTCTGGCAGTCGTTTTCCCATCTCCCCACTAAAAACATCAGACGGTAAAATAGTAAGGCAGCTGTTAACTTCCATCAACAAAAAGTGCAGCTCCGTACATTTCCACTTTAGTCACACTCTGCTGGAACAGATGGACAAGCCAACGCGCTTCACTGGCGGGGCTGCTTCAGCAGATTATTTTGTTTGTTTTCCAACATGGCTGCTTGCTTCAGCTTTCAGAGGACCCCAAAGCCACGAGCCACCAGCAGAGAAACTGATCTGGGCTCCTGGCTGAATTTTCCAAGTTTCATCTCTCTTGCGTCCCATCCTAATTCCAAGCCTCCTTCCCTGTGTCTGAGTATGACAGGTGCCATTTAAAAGGCTGATGACACAACTGCAGAGAACTGTGGGCTAACACCACTAGTTGTCATGACTTCACTGAAGGGTCAAAACAGTTACAATATTAAATAACTATGTTGAATCACATTCAGGCATAGCTAAAATTAAAGTGGGGAACGTTAAAAGTATGTGAAGAAATTAAATCTTTATTATTTAAGGTGGGGTGGATATGGTGATTTTATGTGAAAGTGAGACCTTCCTTACCTTTTCTAATTCCAATCAAGTTAGAAAATGGACAAAAAGAATGGCTAAACCAATATTCAACAGCATTACCAGGGCGATCATGACTGAGTTAGGGCCCTGAAAATAAAATGAAGATATTAGAATTAATGCAACCTCCCACACAGACACAGCAATGAACAAGATCCAACTTCACAATTTCTACAGGTTTTGATCTTGGTCTGAAGGAAACAGCCCCTACTGCTGAAACACAGCCACCACCCTTGATATTTGGTAAGATAAATATCACCTGTGTGAAAAGGAGATGGATAAATACAGGTGAGAGCACATTACTGCTCTGTTCCTAATCACACTGAGATTAAGCCACCTGACAAATACAACTGCATCAACAAATGAAAACAAACCCATCAACACAAAAAAAAATATTAGCTTAAAATAGAGCAAAACAAAGAATGTGAACTACTTTAGGAAAGCCAGAATGCTGCTCTTCATCCTTACAGAGGGTTCCTTTTTCAGTTCCAACCCATTTCAAAACAGACATAACAAAGATGCTTTATAAAAAGAATACATTTCTTTGATAACCCAAGTAGAAAAGAAAATTTACTTACCATTGCACTAACAAACCTGTTTCCATTACAGATTAAAATGCATTTTGCACCTGCAAATTTAAGCTTGTTTTGATTTACTCACTTATCTTTTTAGACTTATGGACTGAACTGAAAAGTCAAAAAACTCCTTCCATTCCTAGCTAGAGCTAAAATTAGTTACGAAGTTTAAATCATTACACCATTTTAGTTTTCTGTGAAGCCAGAGAATGGTTTTCAATTATTTTTAGCAATTTTGAATATTTTTTATTTTTTAAATGGATGCTTTCTAATCATCAACTTGAAAATATGTCCCAACAGATGAAAATACTCAATTCTCTACTGCCCTTAACATATTTGGTTTATTACATCATGATTTTACAAAGATTTTAATATTCTTTTATTTTACAGTTGCACTGTAAGCAGAAACTCTTCATTTAGACAATACTTTAATAAATCACAAATCATGAAGCCCACTAGAAAATCTGTGCAGAAAACTATCTTGTGAGCTACACAAGAATCACTGGCTTGCAGAAGAAGGTATGTATTGAATGAGAAATGATACAGTGTTTTCACTTTTCATATGAGGCATGCCTTGGAGAAGTTCATTATGCTTCATGACTACATAATGCTAACTTCAACTGTGTAATTTCTGGAATGCTAAGGTGTAAGAAATTACTATTAGTAATTTGCTGCAGCAGTGTAAGTGGGAAGCTATAGAATAGTACTTGTGTCATTATTATATCACATGGTCTCCTGAAACAGTCTCATTGAACACCTTTAGTCAAAACACAGCTTTACACAGTGGTTTAGATGGCAGGCCAGATGTTGAATAAGTCACAAAACATGTTATGTCAGATACTGCTTAAATCCCTGGTGAGCCTAAACCTCATCAGCACCTCTATCCATAACAGCCATCAAGTTCCCTTTGCATCAACTCAGAGGTGTCTGTTCACATGCTGAGAAGCACATGTTCAAGTGCAAACAGTGACTGAGATTATCAGAATGCCAATTAAATTATGCCATAGGGGTAATAGGATTGGCAGTAGCACCCACAATTTGCTTAATGGTGGAATGTTTAAAATATTCACTAGGAAATTGAAGACCAGGTTTAATGACACCTTAGTCCAAGTGGTTTTGAATAACAAGCTCCCACTTACCAGTGATGTGTTTCAACCATCAGGTCACAGAACAGAAGTGGAACCATGTTCCTTCCTCCTTAGTGGAAGTGACTCACCATGTGCCAAAGCATACGAGATGCTCGGGGGCACAGAACAGGCATAAAATAAAGCACAGCTCCAGACATGGTTACCACAGCACTGTGAGCAGCCTTGCTCTCTGCAGAATTCTGATTTCATTACACTATTCATTTCCACTAAGATGTGGGTTCAACATCTTTCTGGTGTTAGCCACTGGAACAGGTTGCCCAGAGAAGCTGTGGTTGCCCCATGACTGGAAGTGCTGGACAGGGTTTTGAGCAGCCTGGTCTAGTGGAAGGTGTCCCTGCCCATGGCACAGGGGTTGAAACCAGACAGTCTTTACGTGTCTCTTCCAAGCCAAACACTCTATGGTTCCATAATCCTATGATTCTAATAGGGATTGCCCATGTGATTCAAATCAGGTCAATGGCTCCTTTGTAGCCTGAATCCCACCTGAAGATTTTACAGTTATACTGCTCCAGGAACTGCAAGGAACTGTGAAGATCTTTGCCAAGTACCATTACAATTTTTCAGGATTTGACCATCTAGTACTTTGCATATTTGAAAATAATATCTATGAAAATCATATTGATTTTTTGCAACTGAAAAAGAAAAATTGGAACCTATGGTGTCTTCAGAGGAGCCAAGCACTTGCTAATTACCTGAAATACATCACAGAACAGCATTCTGGTAGGTGCAAGACACATTTTTGCTGATTGCCAAATTGGCACTGCAGCTCTAATGGCAGCTCAGTATCATTAGTGCACAGCCTCAGGTAATTAAGCTTGTTGGAGGGGAAAGTGACTTTTCCTTTGATGCATCTGTCAGTTAGGTTAGGTGTAACAATCTCACCACAATAAAATTAGAAAATTAGGCTGAAAACCTCAGGGGCTGTGCTCTGAATCAAGAATCATCTACAAAACAGAAGCAAGTGACACCTTAAGAACTGGGCTGTTGAGTTCACATGAAGATCATAGAAAAATATGTTATCTCTTTATGATAATGAAATATCATAAAGATTATCTCTTTATACAAAGAAGTAAAGCTCATATTCTTTGGCCTGCTATGTGCATTATGTTTCACCTACTGACAACCATACCTTTCAGCCCAAAGCAGGATTCCCTGATACATTAAAACATGATCAAACTACATTTATGAAGCACACAGTTATTATGCAATGAAATACCACCTGTTTTGAAGACACCTTTGAAATAAGCATTTAATGCTTTAAGACAAATACTACAAGTAAGACTTTAGTGTCCCACAAGGGCTAAAAATAGCAAAAGCCAAATTTAGTTTGAACAGTCCTAGAGTGACTAGAACAGGTGCACTAAAGAAGCTGTAGTAGAAACCTTCAGTCCTGCTTGAATTTACCCTTTCAGCTTCTTGTAAGTTAGACATTTATGTAGTTCAAAATACAACCACATGATTAGTTTTCATCTGGGGAAGAAAAAAAGTTATTTTCCTAAAATGTAGTGCCAGGAAATAAAAGACTAGGCTTGTAATTCCATTGCATTAGAAATGTTCATTAAATTTAGCATAAAGTTCTTGCTCAGAGGGTTTTTTTTTTAGGATCAGGCAAATACTGATCTTTTTTTCAAACATCATGGTATTTATAGCCCTTACTAAATGAAGGTTAGGTGAACAAAAAGATGAGAATTGAACAAAAAGATGGGAGTAGAATCACTGGGTGACATTCAGGTAAAAACCAGGCTAAACACTGTGTGTTTAAAAATCTTTACTACCTGCCAAATGAAAAAAAATATTACAGTTTAGTAAAACACTTGAGCCCAGGCTTGTTATTTGTCCTAGGGCAGTACATGGACACGTATCAGACACAATAAAAAGTGTATTCATGAATATACACTACAATAGTGTTTTGTGAAATTCAATCCTATTTTTCACTTAAATCCAAGAGAATCTCCAATCAGCTCATATTCAAGGTTGGACAACAGTGTATAAGCTGAAACTGGGGCCAGAGGCTGCTAATGACCAGTCAGAAACAACAGCACTGGTTTGTGGTCAAGGGTGTCTGTGAACACTGTGCTAAATTTAAGGTAATGTGAAGGAGCCTCATTCTCAGTGAAAGAGGGGTGATTTATCTCTCAGAAATAATATACATCACTCAGGTGACTTTGTCATAGTGCTTTATGCAGGATTTCACCTCGATAAAACTGTGACTCTTATGAGTTCTGTAATAATTTAAAACTTTGATTTTTGAATATCAGGGAATAAGTTAACAGAGAAACACACTTAAATGTGTGGCATAAGAAGTATGTGCTGATATTTTTCAAGTATAATGCCAGAAATGGGGATATCTAGGGAATCAAGACTGTTCCTATAACTAACCTATTGCACAGATGATACTCAACGGCATTCTTGAGGATGTAACATTCACAAAAAATATGAAACACGAATTTGAAAACTAAAATAAGCTGCTACAAGCTTTGCTGCAAATAAAGTAGTTTAAAGTTCTTAATCCAAATGAAAGCTGATGTTGCATTCAGGTATGAAAAATGGCTTTGATTTAGACTCAGAGAAGGAAGAACTGAAAATCTTCCCTTCTGGATCTGTGCACTTAATGCATTATCATTGGAAACCTAGAAAAAGCACAGCACAATTTTATACAGCACTTTCAGATAATCTAACAAAAGTGCTCGATAAATGTTAATAGATTCATTTTTTTGCATTCCAAAACCACGTTTTATCATTCTCTTTTCATGAGAGTGAGACATCTTTTCTCTTTATATTCCTTAACAAATATATTTTAGAACTTTTATGGAGGATCTAAGGCAGACTTACTTTCAAAGCATAACAAAATCATGTGTCAGAATGACTAAAAAGCAATTGCAGTTTCTTACTGAAATAAAATAATTTCCCAATGCAACTCTAGAATTCTGAAGTCTCTCAACATTCAGAAACATCTGGGATAAGAAGTACATCAATTAGGAAGAGGGAAAAGGGATTTAAACTAGAAAAGATTAAGTTTAGATTAAATATTATGAAGAAATTCTTTACTGTGATGGTGGTGAAGGACTGGCACAGGCTGCCCAGAGGAGCTCTGGATGTCTCATCCCTGAAAATATTCAAGACCAGGCTGGATGGGGCTCTGAACAACCTGGTCTAGTAGATGTGTCCCTGCCCATGGCAGAAGAGTTGTGAAGATAGATGATCTTTCAAGGTCCCTTCCAACCCAAGCTATTCAATGATTGCATGAGTCTGGCTTCTCCTCAGTAACTGTGCTCTCTTAACTTAGTCACTGCTTTATTCCAAAACACTGCTGAGCTCAGTCCAGGAGCACTGCAGAACAGGCCACTGTTTTTCTGAAGCTGAAAGGTGATGCTGAAAATGAAAAGTCTCCAGCAAAGTTAGCAGTCATTCTGTACTGTTTCTCCCTCAGACTGCTGGGCCAGTAGGCCACTCTTTTTTGCTTTAATCAGTTTAGCATTTTTACGGCCAGCATTTTGAAGAAATAAGCATGTAGGAAATTTAGTCTATGAGGGGAAATTTACAAACACATATAGAAGACTAGAATATTTGAAAAACACTCACATACATCTACATATATCTTAAGATACTGTTACAGTAAAAATGAATTCCTAAAATCTACCTTACTTCCATACTGGAATGCCAGCAATGAGAATAATGCAATTAGGATGCTACAAATGAAGTAGAGTGACCTAGAGTCACAACTGCAGTATCAGTGAACAAACAGTAGCTAATGCACAATATCTCATCATTTTTACACCTTTTGTGATAACAGGCTGTAGGGTCATGGTCCTTATCCTGATTATTCTAGAAGGTAAATAAACTGCTGTTCAGATAGCTTACTTGTTAAGATGAAGCCACCCTCAGCTCCAAAATATTATTTGGAATGAAGGAAAAATAAGGACTATTACTAGTGACTTATTTTCACCAGAGATAAAAAACAATTCCAATTCAACTTAAAAATTGTACATACTCACTCAACATTTACAAGCCTGTCAGCTTTGTGTTACCCTACATAGGAGTAATATCTGCGAGATTTGAAAGGTTAAAGGGCTGATATCAGCTGTAATACAGATTTGCAGATTACAAAACCTCTGTGAACATTTACTTTGATCCGCACAAAACAGAATAAAAGCTTCCAGCAGAACTACAGAATATCATCTTGGCAAAAGGCTCATTATCAAACTACTCAGTGATGGCTCCAAAACCCTGGCATCTGAAAACTGATGGCACATTTAATCAAGATCCTTAAAATCAACTTAAAACAAGACTTTTATCTGAATCTTCAGCTGTTGGATCTTCTGACACATTTGCTTGTTAGCCTGGGAAACTGTTTTATAAAACACACTTACAGAAAGTGACTTAGTATATCGGGGTTTTTGTGCCTTGAATTTTTAATTTTAAGATATGTTTTAATCATTCTTGCAGCTCTTTGTGTGACTTCCCCTCAAGGTTTTTTTTTCATTTTAAATCCCTGATTTACAGACACTATTTTATCCCAGAAGTGGTTGCACCTGTGCCAAAAGCAGATAGAACAGACTCCCATGTACTCTTGCTTAATCTTTTCTGTTGATAAATCTAGGGATTATATTAGCATCTCTGAACAACAGCAGCAGACTGGGAGCTCATGTTCAGTTGCCTCTCTTGCTCCTGATCCACCAACCTTTTCCAGTTCTGATCCCGCAGTGCCAGGCTCTAGATATTGTCTTTCATGTACAATATTATATTTTGCTGTGCTGCCATGGATAATTATACTTTCAGCCTTCTCAGCAGTTGATTTGCATGAGCTTGTATTTGCCTTCATTACAGACCACTCTCCTGGTCTCAGTGTCTTCTATAAACTTCATGGACAATATTCTCATGCCCTCTTGTATGTCATTTACAAGAATGTGATCAGAGTAACAGAATTGATGTAAGAATGACCTCACCAGAATAATATCAAATAACTGATGGTTTTCTAATTACTTTTTGAGACCCATCAGTCAGTTTAAAAAATTCTTTTAATGTGACATTTAGCCTTTGCATTAGTCTGTTTTTCTTGTCAGAATACATGACCATGTAAAAGCAAATCAAGTGACCTTCTTGATTGAGATGACGATTCTTCTGCCACACCTGAAGATGCCAAACTTGTTTGACAAGATCACTTCCAATTCATGTTGGTGGGAAATTACTCCCCCTCTTTATTATCTAGATTTATTATTAATGAAGTCTGATGTCAATTATTCAAGTGTTTTGCATGCAATTGGTACTAGGCTATCTGGATCTCTTTAAATGGGTAATTCTGTTTATCCCATCAATAACAACACATTGTTATTGTTCTGTAGAGTACCACCAAAAATGACTCAAAGAAACAATGCTTATAAAAGAGAAACATTATTATCTAGAACTCTTCATTCACTAAAGGCTAACTTTAGTATGCAAAACTAATGATTTCCTGAGTTTCTCTTGGCCCAAAAATCACAGAAACATAATCAGAGATTCTGAATTTCATAGCCTGGCTTTTTCTTCTAACATGAAATAGAAATGCTATTAGTCATCACTCCTTTTCTGCACAACTGTTGATAATTTTATTATTTTTGAATAATAATGAAATTAAGAGTCACACTGATCTGAAAGGGTATTTTAAAAACTCTGCTTATTCTAGACTGGAATATTTCTTCCTCACTCCAGGTGAAGCGGGTGTTAGCTAGCAGACTGTATCCAGATGAAGATTTGACAGTGCTTACTTAGATTGCAAAGCTCAGCACTTAGAGGCATAAGGGCAGTGAAAGTGAAAATGTTCCTTGTAGTACTTACCGAGCTGTTTCCTACTTCTTTCTCCATTGCTGAATGGGACTCATTATTAGCTGGGTTCTTTGGTGCAGCAAATTCTGGTTTCTTAATTTTTATGTCAGGCTTGTTTTCTTTGGCATCTGGCTTACCCCCAGATCTAGCAGGACTTGGCTTCTGAGAGGGTGGTATCCGTGCAAGGGTTGATGGTGAAGGGTTGGCATATTCATCTTCTTCCCTGAGCTCCTGTGGAAGCGCTGTTGGATTTGTTTTTACATAATAGCCATGGTAGTGACCATGCAGCTCCCCATTCTCTGTGCTGCTGGCATTGTGCTGGGCTGAGAACTTTGGCTGGTGTTTCCCAGCTGCTTCCTCCTTCACAGGTGCTTTTGAATATAAAGGCTTGTTAGTCGTGGGTGTTATATTCTCAGTTGCTAAAAGCTTTTTTTCTTGACTGAGTCTTGCCCCAGAAGTGGAGCTTTGCCTTTTCAGTTGTTTTGAAGGAGAAGTCTCAGAAGAGAGAGGAGGACTATTTCTTGGGCTTGCTTCTGGGGTTCGAGGGGGTGTAGTACCTTTTCGATAAAAGTGAGGTGACTCTTTTGGGGAGGGTGGTTTCTCCTGACCTTTTTCTTCAGATTTTTCTTTTCCATCCATTCCTTCTTGAAATTTTTGTTTGATATAATCAGGGCCTGAAAAACAGTGTAACAGAAATACTAAGATCAAAACAAAGTTCACAGTGAAACTATTGCACTGGGATGTCAGACTGTACTGCCTTGCTAAAATGCAGGCAGGGGTATATGTTGCCAACAGTTCATTGACATCCACAGTGATTTACTCCAAATTGCTCAGGCACAGGAGCTATTGTAGCTTTTTGGTAATTGTTGGAAAAACTTACTAACTTGGCTCAGTCACTCTACATCTTCAGCTTTTCAAAGGGCCACGGTACATAAACTGCCCCTGAGTAAAGTCTGAGTGACTGTAGATTGTCTAACCTTACATCACCTACCATGCCTTTTCTGAGAGGCAAGTTCTGAGGTATGTTTTGCTTGATTACCCTCACTGATTTAACTTCTCATGATCAGAGTACCTGCTTGATATGTAGCTAACCATGAAAATGAAATGTCTCTTTTTTTCTTGTAAGCTACAGGAAAAAGGGCTTCAATCACTTTTTTCCCCCTTTGGGTGAATGTCAGCTTGTCTTACATACACATATAAGTGCCTTAAACTCTCACATGCTGGCTTTGTCTTCCAGAACCAATCACTCCCACATGAAGACCCAGGTTAACCACTCTAGTCACTAATACAATTCCTTCTTAGAAGGCAGGAATACAAATTTTTTCACATTCACCAGGAAAATACAGAGCAGCAAGCGTGAAGAACATCCTCTCCCCAAATTCTAGCTAAACACCCACATGCACACTCACTACCAGGACTCACTTATCAAAGTGCACGCCTGTACAGCTGTTAACATAAACACAAACTGGCTGACATGCTCTGCTCCAAGTTTTGGTTCTCAGATTTAATTGTTTAATGGTAAGACCTCAGCAAACACTGCTGAAAAAACAAAATTGCTGTAAATCTGTATGCACTGTAGGCAATGTTTTCTGCTTTACTTCCTAGAGGTCATATTTCAGATTTCAGGATCAGTTTCCCTAAAAATTCAGAAGTTGGGGAGCTCTGTGATCCAAGAACTGCTGACAATCTTCCTGTATTTTCAAAAATGGCTTCTGAAAAATACATTGCAACTTGTTTCTTCACCTCTATCTTTGCTAGCACCACAACTTTCCTTCGATTTCTTTACCCTTCTCTAAGTGAGCCTTATCTGTGCTTTAAGTCATGAAGAAATTCTGTGCCCAGAGAAGAATGTCTGCACACATTTTTCTGCTTTTGAGTTTAGAGGAGACTCTAACTGTGCACGGCAGATACAGTGTTTTTACAGATGCCAGAAGCATATGCATATCTACGCAGTGCGAGGATGAGAGGAAGGAAGAGCAGCATGAAGCTTTTGGAAGTTACTGAGTCATCTGGTAAGTAAGCATTGCTGAGATGAAGAATTACTCGGCATGCAAGGTCTTTTGAGCAGGAAACATTTTTGGCATATCTGAAAACCAGGGGTGGAAACAGGGAGCTGTTAAGAAGGAAGGCTAGACACAGACAAGCCAGGATTTGTTCTCAAATGACATTTGAGGAGGAAGTTTTGAGGAGTTAAGCCTGCACAGAGGGAGAGAACTAGAGGCTTGATTCACAGCTTTTTATAATCTTCCTGGTAAAAGGGAAAGCCAGCACAACACAAATTAAGAGTTTCCATATATAAAGTTACAGGTATGATCGCCATTCAAAAACTTCTCCATCGTGTCGGGGATTTCCTTCCACCTTTGCTGAGATACATAAGGTAATGCTGAGGGGTTTAACATGCATAAACTTTATTTTTCATATCTTTTCACATTAGATATAATTAGGGGTGTAAAGAGAAAAGGATACCTAAAAGAGCTCTGACTAATCTTTAAGCCCAAGCCACGGAGCTGTCAAATTGCAATGATTATTCATTATGGACAGACCCATATTCACATTAGCTTGCTCTTTATGACTGCTGTGGCTAAAGCATCCAATTGGAACACTATCTCTTAAGTCCTACAATGCTGCCTAAATTCTGAAAATTCACATACTGTGACAGCTCTGCACTGCCTCCTTTATGTAAAGATTTGACTTATACTAATATCTCACAGCACCTGACAAACTGAAGACACTTTCATAAGGAAAACATCAGAAAATGACATCAGAAATTACTTCAGAAATGTCATTCCTCTCCACCCTTTCCTGCAACCAACTAAAAGCCTCCCAAAGTTGGCCAGAGAAAATCCCTCTCATCAAGAGACCTCCAAGCTACTGGAATTTTTGAAAACCGAAGGGAAATGGTCTCAGCTGCCCATGTCTCACCAAGAGACCGGTGGAGTGAAGAGTAAAAAACTTAAAAGCAAAACAAAAATACAATCTGGAGCTTCCCGAAGAAGTTAAGTTTCAACAGGCTAACAATGCCACACTCTCACTGGGTATTTGGAAATATTTGATGCTATGTCCCACTGAGCTCCACCAGAGAATGCTGTATCCAAGTAACATCTGAGGGTGTCTGACCAGATATTCAGCCATTGCCTTAGCACAGCACAGCAGCCCTCCCTTCTACCCTCAGAACATCACACATGGATATTAGAGATACATCCCTTGCCTCCAGTCCTGTCAGGCAAGTCTTTCCAACACTGAAATTCTTGGCCCTTTGCTGAAGTTCCCTTTGGAGATTGTCCAAATCCTTTTTAAACATCTGTTCACTGTATCCAATACAATTTGATTGTGCACCTGTCCCAGTCACTGACTCCAAGCAGCAAGAACTCAGCTCCCACTCCTTCCAAGAACTAAGAGCTGCCAGGATTTAACTTGTCCCCTTTGTTAAAGACATGACTCTACAGACACGGGTAAGGGAGTCCTTCATCATAACAGCAATCTACAGCACAAGTTTAAAGAACCAAGGGCCAAGAGTCACATCCTTTCGGGTAACATTTCTTAGCTGGCTGATCTTAATGAGAAAGAGAATAGAATTTGAGGGAAAAGTGGCATTATCTGACCAGGAAATAAACACGGCACTCTGGTTCTTCAGTTCACAGTTCAAGCAAGCAGTAGATCTAGATATGATATGCCTAAGGAGGTCCTGAGATGCCTAAGGAGAACCTGGTCTGGAATGTAGAACCAAGAAGTGCTATCTAACCAAGGTAAGATGAATTTGTGTGTTTTCTCATGGTGACAGGCTGGCTATGCTACCATTGGATCAAAATTGATGCACCTTTACTCCATCAAGGTCAGCCACAGGGTGGTTTTGGCTCACACACCTGTTGTGATGCCAGCAAGTGGATGGCACCACTGAAGTGTGAGTTAGCCAGTATTTGGGGAGAATAGCCTCTGAAGGCCAAAGGACTGTGTGGATGTGTGCACAGAATCTCACACAGCCTGATGGTCAGCTTGAACAGCATTTCAGTGATGGCTGTGGGGTGAGGGAAGCTTTGCTTTGGTTGAAGATGCTCTCATGGTTGCTCTAAATCTAGGATTTCTTGTGAATTTCTTAAGTAATATGTCCTTCCTCCTGGAAGGGCTCCAGTAAGTGATGTGACAGCATGGCCAGCCCTGTAAATGAGAAGAGAAGGATGCCCTGGTTCTGCCACAGCATTTTTAAGGAGGTGACAGCCACATGCTTTCCCCCATGGCCTAGCGAGGCACATGTATTGGCAGCATAGGGCTGTGGCAGGATTGTGGCTCAAGGAGCATCTGAAAATGTCATCTTGCAGGACACTGTGAATGCAGCCACTGCTTCTCAAGAAGGCTGAGAAGAGCCTTGTGCGCCTCATCAGATCAGAATGAAATCTGAAGCTTGAGAGGGACGGTAGAACACATCTAGGATAGTGAGGGAAAAGGCATACATGAAATTGCATCAGTGATTTTTTAAATATCTTGCCATTCTGAGCAATTTAGGCAAAATAAGCATTTCATATTGCAATTTTTTTTATCTACTAAAAGCAAAAGACTGTAATGCCACTAATGCAGGCTCCAGTACATAATCTTTTAAGAATATAATATTTAAAGTACTACTGATGCTGAGCGATGTGATTCAATTTCAAGGTATGTTAGAAGTACTTATTAGATAAACATATGCTTATTTCTGGTACATGTTATGAGATGTAACCTATCTTTAGTGCCGCATAGAGAGTTAACAAATAGACAGGGTTTTAAAGAGTAATCCAAATAAGAAACAAAGCTGTAATTTCATCATTATGAGAAAATTTATGTTGTGCTTATAGATAAATTCCAAATGTGAAGCACATAGCTCACCTCCTAATTTTGTTCACATGTATGAACTGTTAATGGAAAGATGCTCATTTTTCACTATAATGTTTAACAACTGTCTGTGGGGTAATGGTGACACAATCAAAGTTACCTGCTCAACCAGAACACTGCAGTCTATATGCAGACCTTCCAAGATTAGAGGCCTCTTTTTACTGAACTACTCAACATTTGTACAAAAAAAGGAGAGAATTCCTGATCTGAAAAGTTCACAGCCTAGAAGTAAAAACTAAAGCTTATACCAATAGCCCATGTTAGTGAAGGGGAAGCTAACCCAAAAGGAAATAATGACCCAGAGCATATGTTTCATCTGAATAACCTTTCTGAATTTAGTGTTCAGCTGTGAATAAAGTACCAACATGCTTAAAGTTTTTCTAAATCTTTGACAAAGTTAAAGGTGCTGAGAAAGCCTTTGTCAAAACTAGGAAAGGAGTGTAAGCCTCCTGAGTAATGAAAACTCCACACAGCACTTTGGCCGTAAGTTTGTGGCCTACCACAAATATCTTCTTGCTGAAAAAGCTGAGAGCTGATCTACCAAATCAACATTCAAAGAGAGAAGGAAATAATAAATGACAAATAAGTTTCTTAATGCAGATTATACCCTAATACAAATCCAGAGCATGAGATGATTGAAGCAAAAGCTTAAGACTTTTGTATTTAAAGGAACTGTACTAAAAAAGGAAAGTGTATACTTTATGTTGGCACTGCAAGTTGATATATACTGTTCATGAAATAAGGCAGTGAAAACAATTTGGCTTATCTTCTGATGTTTTTGATGGTTTTCTCACATGAGGATCAATTAATACAGAATCTTTCTTCCTTATGTTAGGCTTTCTAAGGATCGGACATCCAGTATAAAAGAATTCCTCAGGATGGTAAATGTAGGTGAAGAAATATAAATAATCAATTATCAATCTCTTAAAATAAATGATTCAGTGAGTCATTATGGAAGTGCAAGTAACTATATTCAGTAAATTTTAGAAAGATAGGGTTTATTATTATTTCTTCATTGGAGAGAGATGAAAGGAGGGAGAAGAACTATAATTAATATCATTAGTACCTCCTCTGTTTTGTTCTTAATTTTCTGGTGGTTATACTGGTAACAGGGAACAAAAAAACCCTCTTAAGTGCTAGGCTGCTGGCTTGAATCCAGCCCAACTGAATGGAGGGCTGGGCAATGCCATATGCAAAATATGCTGATGAACTCACTGGAGCAGAGATATGGTTATGTTTTTAGTAATGTTTGATAGACTGAACTGGGACTGAATAGGTCTGGAAATTAAAAATTATTGCCAGAGAAATAAAAGGATATAAGGCAAGGTGCTTAAAGAGCAATAGGGCTCTGAGACAACAGTTCTGCTTGACTTAGGTATGAGAAGAACAGAACAGGACATTTCAGTCAAAAGGGACTTAGAACAATCATCTTGTCCAAGTCACTGACTAATTCAGAGCTGAGCAAAAGTTAAAGCCTGTTACTAAGGGCATTGTCCAAATACCTCTAGAACACTGACAATCCTGAGCCATCAAACATCTCTCTAGAAAAGGCTGTTCCAGTGTTTGACCTGTTCCAGTGTTTCACCCTCCTGGCAGAGAAAGTCTTCCTAATGGTATTTTAAGAGGTTCTCACTGCAGGTGTGTGCCGTACCCTTCTGATGGATGCAGTGACCCAGCAGTACGGCATGGAATAGTGCAGCTCCACCATGGTTGGGTCAATGTGCAGCAACATAAGAACTGTCTTACTCCTAGTGATGCATGGATAAGTTATTTAAGAATTCCCTAATTAAAAAACACATAGGCAGACCTGGCTGTCCTGTTTCAGCTGCATCTGAAGTTGGTTATGCCACCTGGAATAATGGCTTTCTTTAACTGTACTTGAGAATGCTTTAGAGAATAGAAAACACATTAGCCAAGGCTTAAAAATAAAGCATGTCACAAAAGAGAAAAAAAATTGGAATGGAAGGGATTGTTGACACTGTGAAATGCAGAAGAAACCCAAGTCTGGATGGCTGATTTAACTTTTAGCCTCTGATGGCAGCTGCATTTTGGTGAGGTATGACCAGCATTTTAAATGCTATTAAGCAGCTTCCCTAGCTAAGGGCAAATAAAAAATCTTTCCTGGATCAATTTTAAAATTCCATTTGGCTGCCTTAGAAAATATACCAGCATGGAAGTATCATGGTGGCCACAATGCAAACAAGAGGGAGAGGAGTCCATTTTCTTTTTGCACAATCCAAAAAATACTCCAAAATATAATGTTTATTACTTAGAATCTTTCTTAATTCACTCTTAATTGCAAATCTTCATTTCCTACCCCTCCCTCTTTGAAGATATCTTCCTTTTGCTGAAGTTTTCTCCAGCTTACACTTTCAGGGTTTCTCATTCTGTTGCTAGCATTGCTGCTTCCTTAAGCAGTATTCCTGGTGGTCTTCCTCCTCATGCTGGACTGGAGGCAAGACTGCAGCTAGCACGTGCCAACAGCTACTCACTAAATCCATGAGTACCATGGAGATTGATGCCTACATGTGTTTAGTTTATGGAACTGTTCTGGTTTGATCTGGCAGCCTGCTGTCTTTGAAACCATGTACTACCAACGTGACCGAAACATACGACAAAGAGATAGAATATAAGATAGAATATAAGCAGATAGTTTACTATTGCCACAACCTGACAAAGCCACATCATCATCCAGCAATGTAAAAGTCAGAATACCTTCCCAAGGAGTCCTAGTCCACCTAGGACTAACTTTAAATGGTGGCATCACTGAATGCAAGAAGACTTCAAAGCAAATGGAAATGCAACCTTCCCTTCTTGCTAAGTAAAGATAAGGACCTACAGAAAGTATTCACTGGTAGAAATTGCTTATTAAGTATCTTGTTCAGAAGAACCCAAACCACAAAATTCTTGCACATCAAGGTTGCTACTTTATACCTGCTCAGGGAACAGTTTTGTGCAGCACCCCAAACAACTTCTGCATAGTTTTGCCAGAATATGTATCTACCATATTTTAAATATCTGCCAATGCTTTATTTTCCTGACTGTGACATCAAGAAAATGACACAGCCTTTTCAAAACCCCCACCAAATGCTTCCCGACATGGACTAGACGGAGATCAAAAGCCTTGAGTTACTTATTTACTAACCCCATGTACAGAGACACACACACACAGAGACTTTGGCCAAACCCAAGTTTTTATGCCTCTGTGTTTACTCTGCTGTGATATTTACACAGCACAATACAGTTCTTGGTGTGACCTGACTACTTTACTGTCAATGTCTCTGCATTTTGCACAGGTATTTGTTGAAAAGCATATGACACCATGTTATCTCACAATGCTTTTGGAAAGTATCACAGCGTCTACTCAAGCACACTCGAGCTGCCAGCAACAGCAATGGCAACAGAAAAGGAAATGGACTTCAGCCAAACAATTCACATCATAGGTAACATCACAAACTTGTGAGTCTAGCAGTAGGATGATGAAACAGATATTAATGTAATTTCTACCGGTAGAAAAACCAGACTGCCTCTTCTCTCCATGTCAGTTCCTCCAAATCTGAAATGATTTTGAGTTACCCTACCATTAATACACCTGCATACAGAACCTAAATAGTGCTTTTGCAATTTGGACTTTTGTATTATCCATTAACTAAAGAATCATTAAGGATAAAAGAATCCCTAAAAACAAGATTTTCTTCCTGTCAAGGTTTATAAATGCATCATTGAAGTGCAGACACATACACACTAATGAATTTCAAAAGCTGTCTGGAGTCAGCACCAAGAACAATTAATTTATGCTTATGTACCCAATCTCTGCTCCATTCCTGTAACTGCTTTAGCAGGTGACTGAAGTAGCTGTGGTATTTCCAAAACAGGGCAACATTTCCTAACTGTATCTGCATAGCAGTCTGTAAGCCTTTATACTTCTGGATTCAATACCATCAGGAAAATGTAACAAATTTATCTTACCTGGTAGAGGGCACTATGAGTGCTGCACAACTATCTCTAACACCTCACTGGCACTTCAGCTTATGGACACAGAAACTGCCCAGCAATCTTAATTATGGCTTGCTTTACTTACCCTGCATTTCTGTTGATGAATACTGACAGAACTTCAAAATATATCTGTCAAGATTACATGGTGATGCATATGACTCCTGTATCTAGGACAGGCTTCATTTTTCCAGGGTAGATAATATGCAGACATTGTATTTAATGTGAATGATCCCAGCCAAATATCACATGCACTATAATCTACTTGAATTCTTCTAAGCCTGCAGGCTGCCTAACAGGCGATAACTGAGAAGGTAAATTTTTAGCTTTTTCACAGAAAACCTAGAGACTACTTTACTTCATCTGAACTTCACTGGGGCAGCTGTTAACTGCAAAAGTGGTTTTTTTTAAGCTCTTAAAGGATGGGCAAAAGTGAAAGGCTGTAATCCTATTCTCAATGCAAGTGCATATTCTCTGAGAAGATGAATTTTAAATATAGAGACTGTTAATGTCTCTCTCTATATTTAAAATAATAACTGTCTTTACTCAGTAGAATTCACACTTCTTTACATTTCTCCCAGCATGTCCAGATCTTTCTGACATGATGATCCCCAAAGTTCTACACAGTATTTCAGACTCAGTGTCACTGGGATCATGCAGAGAAGGGACCATTCTCCATGACGTGCTTCTGTATATACAGCCTGGAAGGGTATTAGCTACTTCTTTTATCACATTTCAAGTGCATGGCTATCATCCTGCTCCATGGGACTCTGGCAGCTTTAGCAGGAGCAGGTTCATGTCTGCTCTCCAACTGGCCAAGTCTGTCAGCCTGCCTTAAGAACTGTTTTTCAGTAAATTCAATAAACAAGTGAATTTTTTGCCAAAGCCCTTCTAATCTTTACCTCTTTTAAAATCCTTATTTCATAAAGACATGGTGCCTGTTTGTCTGAGAACACCCTTCTGTTCTTCCACTACAGAAAAAAGCAGAGCCTAGGATACACACTCAGGGCTTGGATTGTAGATGTCAGCACTTCTCATGCCTGTGGAATATCTTCCAAAAATGCTCAAAACCAGAAAGACAGTAAATGCAGGTATGTCAGCAAACAACCAACATTAATTTTGAACATACAGGCATAGATATAGATAGGAGAAATAATATGGAAAAACTAGACAGCTTCAGACTCCACTGATTCTACAGATCTAGAGATGCATTACTACCTTAAAATAAAACTCCAGATATTTCTAAGGGATTCATGATTATATTACATGATGTCAGACTTAATTTTTTTAGAACCCTCCTTTATCACCTTGTATTTATAGAAAATACACTGGAAATTATGAACAGGAGTAAAATAAAGAGACTTGAAATTTACTGCTTTTGAAATACATGGCTTTATTAATTTTCTTGGAGGGTTGAGGGCTAATTCAGTATTTTTCAAAACCCATACTCGTTAAGCTGTACCACACTTCCAGCAAAATTAATTTCTTGTATCTAGCATTTAAATTAATTATAAAGTATAAGAGCCTGGAGTGACCGCTGCACTGCAAATGCCAGAACTGGAGAAATACAACAATCAATTTAATTCTGCTAAAACTAGGGTATGTGAGCTGCTTAGTCTTGCATCCAAATCTGGCTTCTTTCCAAAATGTTCTTATTCTTTTGTATTTTAGGAGAAACCCCACTCACCATGCCACTTACCATTCTGACCTCACAAAGTGTCATTTCTTTCCTTTCCCATTAGTGCTCTAAGTTTTCAATTCTAAACTCTAAGTTTGCAGTATCCATTTACTGCTCCTCTCCTCCAAATCTATCCCATACTCTTCAGCTTGGCAACTGCCTTTGGCAAAATACTTTCTGCTCTTCATCTGATACTTTTTGAGGAACCTCTGCGATTTTCTTAGCCACATTTCAGTATCAGTACCCCACTCTTACCATCCTTTTACACAGGCAACCATTCTCCTCTTCTGGAACAAGTCTCGTCTGTTAACATCTGTGATTTGTCCTTTTAATTCAGCCGCATTTTTCTTTCATTTTCAAACCATACTTTCAAGGAAAATAACCTCCAATTATTCTGTTCTTGGACTCTCTACCTTTCCTTTACAATTTTCATTCTGTTTAATTTCACCATACAAAAAATACCAATTCCATGCTGGCTGTGTTTCAGTTCCAGGTTTTACTCCTGCTCAGACAATAATCTAAATGAATCACTATTACTGAACTAATAGGCAGAAATCTTCATCTCCTCCAAATTCTCAACATGGTCTTCCATATCATACTGAACATTACTCTACATTATTTAGGTCTGTATTATGAATTAGATTTTTCATTTTTGGGTATCTCCCTACAGTCCTCCAGGAACTCCTTACAGTAATTTTAAGGGAAAATTACTTGGCATAAAAGGGCATATACATTACCCATCTATTTCTGTGGCCTTGACAAACACAGAATAAAGCTGCAAAGATAATTTTTCTCTAATGGTCCAAATCACATGTTAAAAGTGTAACAGGAGAAACCTAACCTTTTAAACATAATTTAAATCTCCACTAGTATAATAAAATCCTTTCAAAATAGATCACCATACTCGACTGAAAATTAGCACTGTAAGTAAAGTTCTCAGTTCTTTGTTAGCTGAATTTCAACATGGAACAAATATTTATGACATGGTTATAAATAGGATTTATAATGGAAATTTTGACACTGTGATAATACTCCCATGTGATAGACCCTACTTCATCTTGTCCTTGGCTGGACACCATGGCAGACCAATATAGAAATTCACTAGAGCAGGCCAACAGTGTCCTGGAAGGAATGGTTCTTTTTCAGAGCAAATGAACAATTTTTAACAGGAGAAAGGAAGCACTGACCTCTTTCTCTCAGACTACACCTGTAAATAACACACCCATAGTGCCAGATTAGATACTTACACCTAGGCTAGAATTCAAAAAGTTACTTTGAGATAGCAACACAGCACTGAAGTTAGTCCAGGCATCCACTAGTTTCATAGTCAGATCCTGCAACCTTTACTAAGCAACCATGAATTTCATCTGGATGCAAATTAACTAGCTCACTACTTATGCAAGTCTGTGAAAATTATAGTGATTGTAACAGCTTTATCTTTCTACAGGAAACTGGTTCTCTGTTATTAGTTTTAAAAGTTAATTTGCTCAAAACTAATAGGGCATATTTTTTCCTAAGCAAATCATTTGATTATGTGACTCAAAAGTGTCTTGGAGAGACTGAGAAAGCATCCTGAAGAATTAAGGCTATATCTCTGCAAACTGTCTTTGCTTTGCCTTCTCCCAAGCAGGCTCTCCTGTCCAGATGCATTGCAGGAACACTGAGGAGTGGGTTGAGCCAGCAGGTGTGTCAGGCAGTGCAGCAGGATGGATGCAGACTCCCAGCAAGCTGGATGGCCCACACCCTGGGCAAGAGGAAAAATGTGGAAGGAAGGGTGGGGGCATCTGTACCCAGGGCTTGCTGAGACAGGTGATAAATCTGGAAGTCATGCTGTGAAGACTGGTATGACATGACTTATAAAAAGAAAGGGGAGAAGAAGAACAAAGCTTGAAATTGGCACTTTTTCCTTTAATGCACCTTCTTTCTTTGATTTCTGGATGCAACAGAAGTGCATTAGGATACATCTATAGGCTCTGCCTTCTCCAGAGTTCTGTAGAAAGAGGATAGAAGCAATAGATTGTAGAGAAAAAATGGCACAGCAAGAAACCCAGTAACAGATCTGTGAGGATGATGAAGTCATATGTAGAATAAATTCAGAAAATGAACAGACTCTTGCATGACTAAGAATAATGAGAGAGCTTCCGTATGCTTTAAGGCACAAACTGATGGCATGGCTGGTAACTTTAATCAGGCAAAATGCTCATTGTAATTGGCTTTTAAAATAAAACTCTCTGGTCTGGCACACATGCATTTAGCCAGGACATTCCAGTTAATTAGCATCAGCCAGAAATCTCTCTTTCCTGTCCATATGGAGTTTGCGTTTTGAGAACTTGAGGAGGTGGTGATGGCAGAGAAGAGGAAGATGGGAAGGATGGTTTTTTTCCTTACACTACAGATATCTACCACTGGTCAAAAGAGAATGTAAACCACAGCTCCTCTTTAAGGCATTGGTAGCCATTACAAATTGCCTTGCAATAAACTTAAAATGCTTATTTCTGAAACTAGTAATGTTCAGCATGTTAATACTGAAGCTTTAATAGTAGCCAAATCTTATAGTAAAATATACTAGTAAACCTTGCCAAATTCTTACTCTTATCATTAAGAAGTCTTTGCTCATATATTTCACCTAAAGAAATTCTGTCCATCTCTAAACTTGGACAGCTTTAATTTATAAACTGCTCCTTGATTTCTCTCATGCCTTGTTTAGGAGGTCAAAGGCTGGATGAATTGTTTTGGTGATCCATGCATGTTCATCTGGCAGCTGGCTGGCCTGACAAATAATCTGCCAGCAAACAACTCAGATCTGAATTTCCAGACCTTAACTGCTCTGTGGTAAAGTGCCCAGACTGCTCTTACCCTGCAACAAAGTAGTTGTACCCTTCTTTCATTTAATCAAATGTTATTCATTCAAACTGAATGAAAGAGCAGTATCCATTTGCTGCAGGGTATACATGCACACAGACAATTATGGCTTAGCTGTCTGATCTGTGCAAGTCCATACTTCAGTTTACCTCCTGATAGTGTGTTTACAAGACCACATCCTAAAGACAGTCTGGGAATTTAGAATGAATGTGTCAGCCAAAGCATCCACTAACCTTGTGCAAGACTAGAACAATACTCCCCCTTTTCACTGAGTATCAAAAACCTTTCTTTTCTGTTACACCTTTGATACAGTATTCCCATCAGTCATTTGTTCTTCTCTAGGTTCTACAAGAGACACAAAAAAGCATTTATTTTTTCTCTAAGTGAAGACAAATCTCAAACTGTCCCTGGATGACTCCCCTGAATGAGGCTATGACTCAGGTTTCATTTGTTTCCTGTCCTGGTGTGCTCTCTTTTGACACATCCACAAGTTTAGTGATGCCTGGAGGAAATAAACAGGGCAGAGCTGGGATTTCTCAGAATTTATTTCTTGATAAAAAGGCCAGTAAAGTATGGTCTCTAAAAAGAGTACAACATTTGTTAAATCTACAAAATGTAGAGCCTTGTGGGCAGGGCTCTGCAAAGACACATATCCCCCTAATTATTAATCACTAACCAAATATCTGCTACAGCAAAAGCAGAAGCAGGGTCTTGCCTGAGAACAGCATGAACAAACTCAGGGAAAACAGCTCTCTGCAACCTTGTGAGTCCTTACACTATGGCTCTGGCCTTTTCAATCATACTTGGCTTTCCTTATATGCAAATACTGAGGCAATCAATCACTGGGAGAGCTGAATCTCGAGATTTCTATGGTACCTCATTATTATTCTTACCTGCTGGGTGCTACTTTACTTCCTACTGCTTTGTTCTCCTCTTAGTCTCCTTTTAAACTACACTACAAAGGTAGAGCCTCTTGGCAGCTTCTGATGAATGCCTTAATGAACATAAAGGTGAAACACGAGAGAAAGGATTTGGGAAGTATGAACTGCCTTGGTACAATGGATGATGAATTCACTGTAATTATAATTTGTGCTTAATACTAGGCTATATGCCCCAGAAAGATGCTTTTTAAGAACTTGAAATTTAAGAGCTTTATCAAAGGTTTTCAAATATTGAAATGGTTTTAGGCTACAAGTAATTAAGAGATCACTCATTAAGACAAAAAAGAATGCTTCTGTTATTTAGAGAAGTATTTGTATTTCACTTCTTTTTGTCTCTGTTTCAAGAGGCTTGTTGATATGCTACATACATTTACTGCTGACAGCATGCTTGCCTGCCATACTAAGCAGTTAAAGAAATAAGAGAAAAATTACACTTTCTTATCATAACCTATTTTCAAGACTATTTGGTACAATAGAAAGGTTCACTTAACTATAGTTTCAGAGAATGAGACAGAACACTTACTGATACCTTTTAGCAGCACTTACAGATACTGTAAAAATAAAAAACTCAAGCAGCAAAAGAAAACCAAGAAGTTGCTACTAGGAAGCAATAAGTTACCTTCCTCTCATTCAAATACATGAAAAATGCTATTTGAAAAGCAGGTATTTACTTCTGTTTGTGTGAGTGAATGTAAATACTTGGAAATATTTATCTATTTTATTACCATAAATGACAAAAGCTAACAGTAACACTGTCCAGTTACTCTTGGCATGACTCTTGGGAAATGCTTAAACAAACAAGCATGTGTACAAGTGAGTGGTTTAACTGGTACCACACAGAAAAAGTGCATCTGAGAAAGGTATCCCATACACTGAGCCTGGAAAACATCTCAGGCATGGCAGTACTTGAAATCATCACAATGATTTGTGAACCTGCAGGAGTTTATTTGGGATAACTGAGATTTAGTTAACACCTTGGTATTTAAAAGTTGTTTGCATAATGGGAGGAGATTTTTTTTCAAATGTATAGAAATATGCTGTATTTAACTATCTTGGGAACAATTAGAGAACTCAAAATTTGGAGTCCAGAAAACATATTTATCTTTTGCTAGGAGCTAGCTAACCAAGAGATATTTCCACACAGAGAACAGAGGAAGTAAACTTTGAGAAATGCTTGGCTGTGTCATTGCACACATATCCAGCTTCACTTGAGGAAGAGATACACACTCTCCTCTTGTGTAAATAGAATAAAAGTTTCAAATGAGAGGAAAATAAGATCCCACACCTTCTCTCCCATATCTCAGCTGATCTGTCAGCAATGCTACTTCAATTCCTGTGGCAGGGAGTAAAAAGACACATTCTTGATCTGGGTGATTTCTTGGTGTCAAATTTCACGCTGTCAGATGTTGGCATTTTCACTCAAGTACTCTAGTAATTGCTTTATTTGAAGGGTTTGCCAGCTTTTTAGTAGTTTCTTTCCAAATGCTTCAATTATTTGTGTGGCTAAGGTTATAACTTCTTAACTTACGAATGGCAAGATGGTCTGCTGCTGTAAACTGGGATTTCTTCAGCTGGTGGAGAATGAAATAATGAAATAATGAAAAATGAAAAAGACTTGACTATGATAGCAGTAAATATGGGCCAATAATATAAATGCACAGGAGAGGTAGCACTGAGGTCATTCCCAACAGTGAAAAGTACATATTTATACTGTTTTAAAGCCAGTAAAGTCTTAATACCGGAAATAGTTCTGTTGAGTTTTGCCAACAGTTCTGGACTGCCATGTTCACAAAAGATGAATTTATATCAGGATGTGTACAAAGAAAGTCTGCAAGACTGGTAAAGGAAATGACAATTCCAATCAGGTGAATAATCCTTGACTTAGGCACTAAATTAATACAAAAAGAGGTCCTCAATCCCCCCAACCCCAAAACACATTCTCTCTCTACAACCAAATACTTAGGAATAAAGAAGAAATCAAGTATTCTCTAAGGTAGCTGACAGTAAGGATTTAGTAACAAGCTATACATAGTGACCACTTGAACTAAAAATTGAAGTAAATAGGTGTGTTATCAGAAAATGTTGCAGAATGTTGTTCTTTGCATTTTTGGGTCATTATAGCCTGCATTCACTATATGGGTGCATTTAAGTAAGTTTGTGTCTGAAACAAGGATGAGCAGAAAATGACAGTAAGTGAAAATGAATCTCAGAGCTATAATCTCTATTAGCATGCGAGTACAGGCAGATCCTTGAGAAGTAATAACAAGATATGACTCAACTCAATTTGACAGGTGAAAGAAAGGGCAGACATGAAAAGACATTAAAATGGCAAATGGAGTTCCATTTTATCTATCCAATTTTAAGCTAAAGAGCAGTACACAGAAATATGAACCTCATGGAAAGACAGCAGAAAAACAATGCAAAATCAACTTTGCTTCTTCCTGCAGCAAGTTTTCAAACCCCATGAGAGATGAAAACAGGCTGCAATGCTGATGTAGGTGGGACAGACCTAATTCTATGCCATTGTGAATACAGAATTAATGTTCTACAGAGCACCCCAGGCATAACAGAGGAAGATTCTCTTGCGAATATGTATGTCTAATGGTAAAATGTTCTGCAAAATTTAGCCCTTAGCTAACCAAGACTGTCAGGAATTCTACTGGACAGTAAAAAACCTATAGATTTTCCCACTAATAAACACATTATAGAATTAATCCAAATTTCTGTTGATTTATGATTGCTGAAGTCTTTGATACTATCCTGAATAAACTATTAATCTGAGGCAAAGTTATGTGCTTGATACTGACTTTTCAACACTCAACTGTTTTCATACAAAGAAAAAGTCACCAAATTATTACAAACTGATAACAAAATCTCCTTGAACAATGTGCATTCCTCATGACATACACATTACTTAGTTCTGTATAAAAGACAACATTCAAGATGGAATTGACACTTTAACTTAACAGAATCTTTTTACTGCAATAAAACAAATAGCCCCATAAAACCCCAATCTACAATTACCTGGTTGGTAGAAATTTGGTGAAAGTTCTCTGGCAACCGCTCTTGCAATATCACATTCCTGGCGAGCAGCCTGAGCAGCCTGATCCGCAGCATCAGCTTTAGCTCTTGCGTGTGCGGTTCTGTACAAAGCAGAAAAGAGTTTATGTGTAGAGCATCTTGCATCAGGTGCATCAAGCATGAGAGAGCAAAGGACCCCAGCCATCATACACTATCCTGTACAGGGCACTCTTAGACAAACTGTTGTGAGGAACTGCAAATCGGTGAAGTATTTCAGGATCAAATCACTATTCCTCTCAGCTCTTCAGTCCTGTTCAACATTGGATCACATTTATTTGCAGGAACACAATTTACAGCCCAAGCTTGTAATTAAAATTCCTAAAGTGAGGGAAAGAATAGTGTCTGGCAAAAACACAGGATTAGGGTTTATTTACATGTTACCAGAATGTGTACAGAAGTGCACAGAAGGTCAGACTGGCCACCAGACTGACTCCTAAATAGGACTCTGGGAGTTCAGGACACATGGTGCTCAAAGGAAATGAGGAAGGCTACTACTTTTACCACATTTCAAAGTTAATGCTGGGTCAATGCTGGCTGCCAGGTGGAAATTTCTGAAGGGAAAAATTCAAGATTATTAGCCCAAAATATAGGAAATGTCTTCCAGAATCAGATCATGTTGGTAAGGCACAGCCTGGAAAATGTGTTTAACACTTCAATAGGCTTTTGTAGAAATAGGAACTTAACTGTCCTAATTTCTTGTAACTCTCTGAATTTCAAATTCAAAAACAATCTGAAAAGGCAACTTTTCTGAAGTCAAGACAAAAGTATGGAATACTTTGGTAAAGTAATCTGCACTCTGCTGCCACTTTTTTCTTCTTGCTATTTCTCAAAAACCCTCATGAACAGCTTCTGCAAAGGCCTCTGGTTCCAGATTGCAAACTGATAGTTCTGTTGCTGCAGGTTTGCATCACTGCATGTCCCATCTTCCCTCTCCACTTTATTTTCCAAACAGTCATCTGTTTAAAAATTCTTGATGGTAGTGATGTCTCTGTGCCTCTACAGCATTAGCACGTAACCTAGAGCTATGAAATGGCTGGTTAGAACAGAGGGGAAGCTAAACGTGGCAAACCAGCAGAATATTTTGAGACTCTAAAGATATCAATAACATTTTTAAACCAAATACATTAAATTTTGTGATCTCATGACTTTTCTCATAACATTCGAATAGAAAACTGACACAGAAATAAGAAAAGAATTAGGTAACAGGACAACAATAGCATCACATTTTATCCCATGTGCCTGGTAATAGCAATGAGTAGTAATTAAATAAATGAAAATTTCTAACAACTTCACTGTAAAAATTCATTTTTATTTTCAAGACATAATGAAGGGTTCTATGTGTTTTAGATAAAAGAAGAATTAAATGTTAGCATTACCCAGAATGGGCATCGAGAGATTAACAGTATGGCAGACTTTGCATTTCCAAAAGGATGTTTAATCCCATAGGGTACTAGTAAAAACACAGACATAAAAAAACCACATAGACAGTTTCATCTGTGGTGCCCAGAGAAGATTTATTTAAGTTACATCCTCCCTAAAATGTGTGTGTGGATAAATGTTGAATGTTCTTTCAAAGCTTAGCTTGTAATAATTTACTGGATAAATATTAGCTTAAGCTGCCTTCTTGAAGGTCCCCCTAGGTCTGTGAGAAAAAAAGATAATGAGCAAATGAATTGTAACACCTTTGCTTTGTACTCAGGCAGGGGGAAAGAAACTGTTAATAAAAACAAATACACTGTGTAATCCCATATGTGCTCTGTGCAGTTCATGAATGGGGGCATGGTATGTGCCTGCTTAGTAACAGTAATCAAACACGTTCTTTCTCTAGAATCATTATTTTCAATTAGATGAGCTATTCTTAGCTCCTGCATAATTATGTCTATGTAGCATAAACCTAATGAAGCAGTCCTAGCACTGGGACATTGTTTTGTGAGACAATAATGTAGTCTGCTCATAGATAAACTAGACACTGGTCATTTTTTTGTGATGAAAGAACAACCAGACTACTCCCATAAAAAAATAGTCTAATACTATTGGTACTGCTAAGACAGACATTTTAAAAGCTAATATACCAAACAATCAGCACCAATAAAACATACTGAATGGATAATACATTTATTTATTGATGCCTATGAATTTTCTATATTATTATATACAAGAAGCAAAACAGATATTCTATTGAAAAGTGCAGTATCAATTAGTTAAGGAATTAAGTGGTGACATGAGCAAGAAGCCAGCGTAACTTTGTCACATGAAGCTGGGCAGAGCAGGTCACAACAAGAGGAAGCCAAAAGAACAGAAGGTAAATGAGCACAGCTTTCCTTGGCTGCCTTATCTCACACCTCTTTTTTCAGCTCACACTTCCTGCTATTCTGCCCCTTTTGTACTGGCAGTGAGGAGCTCCAGCAGAGCCGAACAGGAGCGAGCAGTGCCAAGGCGTGTCCCAGCAGGAACACCCGGAGCAGGGCTCAGGGCTGGGAGCAGCACTGCGGGGCAAGGCACAAGGACACGGCTGTGCTCCTGAGCAGGCCTTCCCCAGCCAGACCGGAGAGCGCGCACATGTCTGTGCTGAGACACTTCCCTGACAGCCTCCTCGCCGCTGACGAGCGGGGACAAAAGTGACAAGCAACGGGAAGGTGGCAGAGCCGATCCTCCTGCACAGAGGAGCAGCTCTGTGCCTGCCCTGAACACAGGCTCTTCACCCCTGCAATTGTTTGCTATTTATCACCTTGGCATTTGGCTGCTTCTCTGGCTAACTTCAGCAACGACGTGTTTTATCATCTCCATTTGCAACTGCATACTTAGATAAAATTTAACTTCTTGCACGCTTAACTCTAAGTGTCAGACTCAAATAATTTTTCTGCTACTTATTTCCCAGTTTTTTTTTTTAATTTTTTTCATTCTGTCTTCCACATTTGATCTGCCTGTATGTTTTCCAGATGACTTGCTTACAGTTACTGCTGCTTGATACCACATTTTGTCTGTACTTGTTTTATCCTGCCTTGAACTGACCCACACACTGTCAGACTAGTATTATCAGAAACTATGGAGAAATATTTTAGTTTTGAAAGACAACATTTGTAAAGGAGAACTATCCAAGAAGAAATAGAATCCATTTGCTCAATTTAGGCTTCCTACAGTTTTGGAAAAGTTCCTTTACCTTTCATTTTAGGGATAATAAGTTTTGTTTGCTATCAGCAATTTTTCATAGAAATTTAAGTCTATGATATATCACATCAAAATGACCCATAACTGAATGACCACCATCTACTTGAGTGCTGTTTTTTTTTCCTCCAGGGAACTCTATGTCCTTTGCTATGACAAGAGATCTTTATGAGAACTCTTGAAAGCAAAACTCAGAAAAAAACAGGTCTCCTTTCCTATCTCCAGCCAAGAAAAAGACTGCGGTAGGTTTTTTTTCCAGGAAGGATTGATCTCATGTTTCAGCAGCAAAATAGAAATTATGCAGGAAAGAAGGCAGCAATTCACAAACTGCAAAACAGTACAGAAAGACAAGTATCCTGCTTTGCAATGCTGCATTCTAATTCATAGCAAAGGACCTTTAACAATTTTTTTCTTTAGAGTGAATAGGTGGCTCTTTGTAAAAAATTATTTCTCAGCAACTCTAATACCTAATACACACTAGTAACACCTAATACACACTAGTAACTTTTGAATTACTGTGTGGGTATATTTGTATTTCTCCTGGAAAGAATCAGGACTATCATTAATATTCAACACGATGTGACAAACGCATGCTTGAAAGCTTTCAAATGAATACAAAACTAAAGTATTTACCAAAATAAATTCATATTTAGAGGGACAATCTACCACTTCACTAATGAATGCACAGAGATGGTAAATTTAACAGAGACAGGGGCTTCAAATTAAGTTGTATCTATGGCAGGAATCAAACTGTACTTACATTAAAAAGGAATTTGTAGCTATAGCTCATGGGGAGTCCTGGTATCTCATGGCAGCATGTGGAGTCCCTGTAGATACCCGGTAGATACCAATATATCTGATACCTGGTCGGTACCAGATAGCACCAGTCTCTGTGATCAGTGAGTGAGGGCTGGGGCACCAATGCCTGACTGAAAACCTGAGACACTGCATACCAGGGTCTGATTTTTAGAGCAGTCTAAGTTTTCTAGACTGTGGGACAACTGGTATGTTGGGTAGACTGGGACAACCACTGATGTCTTTTTTTTCGGTGTTTCACTGTGTAGGTAAATAGGAATACATCATATTAACTACACTCAAAAATCATAAACACAGAGTCAGAGGCTTCTTACAAGCAGCTCCTTCTTTCAGCAATACTATGGTCAGATTTCTGTCTATTCATGTATGAAAAATAACTTGAACGAGGAGTGCTGAGGTTTGAAGAGCTTAAACAATATTATCTCCCCTTCTGCAGCAACAATGCCTATATATAATGCCATGTGCCTGGAATGCATTATGTAATGTTTATCTAAATTTAAGACCCATTTAGAACTGTCCATTACCTCCAGATTATTTTGTATTTCCATGGTATCCTTCAACGCACTTGTAATGCTGCCTCATTCACAGTCAACTAAAAATGTAAGCAGCATATGTTTACTTTGTTTCATTCTTCAGATTTTATTAAACACAGTGAATCCAGCATAAAGCTTTCCAGGAGCTTGCTTCCTATTTCTTAAAATTGTAAAAATAATTCTGCTTTCCATTTGCCAAGTATTTGACACACAATTATGCTCCTATCACATTATCCTAAACTAATAATATTTACAATGTTAAATTAACAGATTTCTGTATTGTAAGAATAAAAATATCAGTAATGGCCAAACCTACATAAAGTTCTCAAGAGATATTTTTTATTAATGACAGGTATCAGGTTTATCTGTGTAACATTACATATTGTGTATGTAATGCTACCAATTATCATCCTTCTTGAAACTGGAATTCTCTAAAAACAATCTTACCTTCCTAAATTCTAACATGCAGTGATTGTTCTAGGAAACAAAGAGTATTGTCTTGGGGCTTTTTCCCAAGTATGAAATTTTCCAACATTTTCACATTTGTTTCTATCTATCAGAGAAAAACTTTGCAATTTGCAAAATCAAGTGTTGGTAAAATTGGTACAGAGATCCACAGCATTTCCAGGTAAAATGAACCGGAGAGAAAAACTTCAAGGGAAGTTCTTTGCTAGATGAATTTTTTCCTTGCCCCCATTTTATTTCTATATTCTCCTCATATTATGTATCAGGAATGAATGCTTAATATATATAGAACATCTATGCCTTTTTTAACATCGCAAGTGAGAGACTGGCATTTATCAAGTGCTGTAGTCATTCTTAGCTTCTTTCAGTGATAATACTGGGTGAAAACCAATATTCTGCTATGGTAGAATTAAAAATACATACTTGCATGACTGTGTAGAGCTACCTATGAGCTCGTGGCTTCCTAACACTCAGCAGCTCACTGCTGTGATAGCTTAGAAGTGAGGGTAGGTCCCTTGCTAAATACCAGCAAGAAATGGGGGTGTCTGGGAGAAACTGAAAGAGGAAAAAGATTGACTAATAGATAATGCAATACAAGAGCTTCACGTCAGTAAGTAATCTAAAGCGATCCTAAACTCCAGATTGAATTAACAAAATGAGACATATGCCCTCAGTGAACTTTACTTTATCAATCTCCTTTGAGCTTTACTGATTTTTAATCTCAACCAGCCACTGCTTCTTTATGAAGTGACTTCAGTCACTAACTGGACTAGCTTGGTACTACAGTGAAGCCCGATGTAGTAAAGCACGAGCAGGTCTATTATGCAAACACTGCTGGCGCATCAATCTGTATCACCTTACCTAATGGATTTTGCTTCTGAAAACTCCTCCTTCCCAGCGTAAATTAATTTCTCATATTTTTCAGTCCTTACTCAGAGGAACTTCAAAAATACTAACCTTTAGTTAGTAATGACTGAAAAACGGAGGAAATTCCTTACACTTGGCAAACAGCTGACTTGTTTTCAGTAATTGAAAACATAACTGGGGGCTAATGACTGGTAAACCAGATGTCAGTTTTAGGCATAAATAACAGCATAAATAAATTGGGTCTATGTCCACAGAGATTTACAGGCTAACAGTGAATTGTGCCAGACATCATACTTCCACAATGTATTTTGCCAAACACTTCATATACGGTCCTATACCTTATTTTGTTTGCCTTGATTTAACATACTTGGACTATTTTTTTAAGGTTTCTATTTTGTACCCTATGGCAATGTATTCAAACAATAGCATAAATTACATGCAATTAGTGAAGTACATCAGAATAGATTAAAAGCTAACTGTGATACATTACAAAGCTTAATGCAGAAAACATCAAAGAAAATGGCTGACCATGTGCTCTTTAGGAGTTAGTTTCCTGTTTCAGAATTATTTAATATTTCACTTTTAGAATGTCTCAATACAAGCTGAAAGATACTGTGGTAGAGCTGGCAAGTTACACAACTTCTGAATTCTGAAAAACCCTCAAGACAATTTACTGTAACCTAAAGTTACTGTAATCTACAGTTTACTGCAACATAAGGTTCAATCTTAGCAGCTCCAAACCTCACTGTGTTTAAGTGTACCAAAACAAAACACTGGGAAACAAAAATCTAGCCAGTATTAGAGAAGGTCATGGAAAGCAGCACAAAAGCAGATGACACCCTGCTGGCTGGTCCCACACACTGCTGCAAAAGAAAGTGTTAATGTGCACTTGATACATTTAGAGTCAAAAATCAAGTATAAACCAAGGAATTTGTTTTTGCTGTACAGCATAATCCAGCATCTATAAAACCACTAAGGGAACAATGCCTAGCTCATCCACATCCCAAGAAGGAAAAAGTAATGTCAGGACCACAGAATAACTGTGGATCTAAAAAGACAAGCTTTTTGACTTCCACTTCTTGAGCCTTCTATCTATTCATCACTGGAAAAAAACCACTGAGAAGCCACTTGCCAAGGTGTACACCCAGGTATCTGACAGTGGAATATGGGGAAGACAGAATGGGGAAGAAAAGTGCTTCAGATAAGGACATAACTGCTCCCAGGGTTAGAAGATAAATTTTGGCACAGTCAACCTTGAAACCTTATGGGTGTATTTTAGAGAGAAAACGATGGATATTTCCAAGACTTTGCAATGATATTAGACACTGTAATCAAAGTGCTCTTTAATCCATTTTCTGAGAAAAGAATTACATAGTTTTTTGTTTACAGGAAGTGAGATTAGTTGATTTGGGACTGTTTACATTAGGTATTTCATACAGCTGACATAAGGGCTCTAATCAGCTCATTGGAGACACCCATCTTATTCCATTAACCTAAGAAACTTTTTCAGTTTGGACCTCTGAACTGTACAAATGTGAGACTCCTGCAGTGGTCAGGATGTTTTTATGCATATTTATACATGCCCTGCTGTGCCTACAAATATGGCAAACATCAATCTACCTGTTGAGGAATCAGCTGCCTTCTTATGCCAATATTTAGAACATGTTTGTATTCTCCTTCAGACCTCTAGGGTCCATATCAATAACCCCCCAGAACAGCTCAGAACTCAGGAGTGCCAAGGTACTCATTTCTGTAACATCACTCATATATAAACAGTAGTTCAGAAAGATTTTTTAGGTGAATGAAGAACAGCATCCTCAAAAGAATGTATTTCTGAAAACCCACTTTCAATAATTAACATAAATTAGTTCAATCACCCTAGTCTGTCTTTCAGGCCCTCACTCTTGGTCACCTGTTTGGAAAAAGACTCACATGCAGATGGGAGTCTTTGAATTAACAAAGTTTTTTAGAATTGCTGTAAGCATCAATAGAGAGGCTGCTTTACGTGGCACTCTAACTTCAGGTGTCCCAGCAGCCTAGCATTATTTATATGCACACCAGATACTCTGCTGCTGTAAAAAGGAGCTGGCTCTTCATGTGATGGGACTCAAACTACTCTGTCAGTAGTTTGAATGAATGAGTTTTGCTTTCATATTGATTTACTTGACTACAGCACTGGCATAGGAATCACAGAATCATTTAGGATGGAAAAGACATTTAAGATCAACTCCAACCATTAACCAAGGACTTCAAAATCTGGCACTAAACCACATCTCCGAGTGCCCCACATCCAGAAGTCTTTTAAATACCAGGGATGGTGACTCAACCACATCCCTGAGCAGCCTGTTCTAATGGTTGGCAACCTTTAGGTGAAGGAATTTTTCCTAATATCCAATCTATATTTCCCTGTCATAGCCTGAGGTTGTTTCCTCTTGTCTTACTGCTTGTTACCTGTGAGAAAAGATGGACGCCCACCTCGCTATATGTTAAAGATGGCACAGTCTTCAATTTCATCAAGATCAGCACCATCCATTCAAGGAGAATGCAAGATTTCCTGTAGGAAAATTTACACTTTGGACAAAATACACTTTCGTGTGCTATGCTCATTGGAGTTTTTCCCCCATTTTTGGCAATGGTGAGTCAATGACAGTATTTTTTTTTTGGTCACATAGATCTTGATGTGTATTTCTATATCTTACTTTATAGGACAGATTGTATTTTATTCTATTTTACTACCAAGCCTCCTTTTGTGAGCAGTATTTTCTTCCAGTTTCCTGACCCCATAATATTAATTCCTGCAGACAGGTAAGGACTATTTTTTGAAAGGGATAGGGGAATAGCTGCAGACAATTTGCTGTTTCAAATCACTAAAGCAAATTATATTGTTTGGCTGAAGAGAGCTTCTGAATCTAGGTGAAAGCATGAAAAAAGATAACCGCTTGAGCTTCAGCTGCTCCTGATGACATGGTTTAGTGAAGAAAACCATAAAGGAGATAAATATGTTTCTTCTCCCTTCATCACAGCATACAAGCTTCATGAAAAGAAGAACTTAATGTAATAATGATTCTGCACAGTAAAGGCAATTCTACTCAAGGAAATAGGAATGCATGGACCACTATGATCACTTGCTTAGATAATTTTTAAGGTATGTTTAGTGCATTGCACTTCCCCCAACCACAGATTGATTTTTTTTTAACTGTTCTCCATCTGGGACAAATAAAATAAAATGTTAAGTATGATGACTGCTATCATCAGTACCAATACCTGGAAGCTGTTCTACACTCTAAAGTATAAGAAAGCAGTAACATTGTTCCAGGGATACAAGTAGATGAAAAATAAGAAAAGCTTGCAAGAAGAGATTGGGATTTTTTTCTGTATACAAACGGACTGTTTTTTCCTTTTAAAACATTATGGTTTTCAGTGTTCCACTGATTGTTGCCACTATAAATTACTTTAATAATTTATAGTGGCAACAATCAGAAAATATGATATCAAATGTCATTATTTAGAATTTTTTTTGTTAGATTAGCTCTAGTTAGAAAACTTTTGGAAGCTCTATTAATCAGTAAACTTAGAAAAACTATGTCAGATGTCATCCATTACAATGTCTATATTTCTTAATCTCTCCTTTACACAGAGTTGATGTGTTTTTTAAACATTTTTTTAAAATTTCAAGGAAAAAGAAGCCCACAGTGTTAGAGATATTTTAGCAGAGAATACCAAAGCTTTTGGAGAGTAGCATGTACAATATAAGACAATATAAGACATCTAATCTATCTGAACATCAAAATATATGTAACTTGCAACACACTTGTTGCATGAAAACTAAATTCTCTGAAAAGAGGGGGAAAATGTGAAAAATCAGTTAAAATTCTGTGGGGTTTACTGGCTTCAAAAAGTGCAAGATAAAAACTCCTCAATCAGGAGTACTTCTAAGAGCATGCTTTATTTGGCAGTCTGTACTTATTATATTGCAGTTTTAGTACATGCTAAGTGTCTTGGTGCTTATTTGGTTTTATCCATTACCAAAACGTCAGCACACACATTTGCTTACATTTTCTCAAAATAAAGTAATATTATGAAATTAAAATCTTCATAACAAATGAGAACAGAAAGGATAGACTGACCACAGAACAAACATGGAAGAGCTTCATGCATTGCGCAAAATTGTCTAGAAAATAATAAAAAATTAAAATACTGCCTAGAACACAGTTATGAACAAATTAAATTTTTATGAGATATAACAGTGGCATGTATGCACTTGTAACTAAAAAAAAATGTGGTGTAAGGAAACTATTTAAATGACAAACATATTGCCATGAATTCAAATAATCTGTGGCAATGTTACAGTTTTTTTTTTTTTTAACAGCTTTTAAAAATCTTTGGGCATTAAAATCTTGTGCAAAACTCTCAGCCTTTTAAAGGCATTAACTGTGTTTAAATTTACTTTCTTGTGTCCTTAGCAATCTGAGAGCCAAAACTAAATTGGGCTTATCTTTCTTCGCATGGTTCATTTCTGTTCCCTGATTAGGTGCCAGATGTCCAGAAGAAAAGCATTGATAGAAAAATGTCTAGCAAACCACTCTGGAATAAGTTCTTCCTTTTTCAGTTATTTAAAGATAACTGTTACAAAATTCACAGGTATATGTGAATAACAGAAAACACATATATATTACAATTGAGCAGCTTAATTAAAAAGGGCCTAAGTTCTCCATGAAAGACAAGTACTCAAGTGTAGGGATGGTTGTAAGTAATTTGCCTTTTCTCCAGGCTGACAGATATGAATCAGGCTGTTCATATTATATATTAAACATCAAGGAACCAAACAGGTTAAACAAGCAGAGGAAAGACTTTGATGATCCTTCCATCTGTAAACATGTAATTCCTCTTAACTAAAGAGCACTGCAGATTGAAAATAACATCAGATCATTTCAGACATAGGGCAGCTGACAGCTATTTCACAGGTTTTGCTATCTCCAGCATGAAGGAAATGCAAAACCTGAGTTTATGACAAATGCAGTTAACAGCTTTAAAATAATCTTCTCTCATATACATATCCCCCTCCAACAAACATCTATGCATATGTTTACTCTCTGTAGTTATCCATAATGCTGCCAATATAGCTTTGAATAAACAGCCACCATGTCCTATCAGCTACCAGAAAAATTAAAAACCCAGGAATGTTGCTCTGTTCTGGTTCACACAGGGCTGATGATCTTGCCTACAGGCCCAGAAGGCTTTGTGGCATCCAGAGACTGCTGAGAGTTCACAGCAGCTTATTTGTTCCTGCTTAGAGCAGTCCTTGACTTCTTTGTTCAGCTGAAGTCATGCAGATCTGCACAGTAAAGTTGAGGATTTGTTGTTGTATTACATATTTAGCAGTAACCATTCATGAGAGCAACAACTTACTGCAGACTTATGAAAGTCTACTGTTTTAGACCCTCTGAACAGAGCTGGTCACGGTCTATTTGCTCCTTTGCTCCCTTTTTTTTTTCCTTCTTACCACAGGCCTTGTCTGGAGCCCTGACATTTTATTCCAGTCTCCTCTGTAAAGCAAGCTCTTTCTTCTCTGAGTCACTAATAGCAGAATTTCAGTGTAAACACTACTGCATGCCATGAAAAAGTAAGCAAATCCCAAAATAATCAGTCCTAATGTCTCTTTGACCTCTCTTCACACAAACACAGATTTATCAGACTTTCCAAGACTATCTAAAGGTTGATGGGTCCCACTGACACAAGTGTGACACTGGAGGAGCTGGTAAGACAAGAATCTTCTATCAGGCAATCCCATGTGCTCACTGTCCCACCAAAAAGCTGTTTCCACTGAGGCCCAGTCTTCAGATTTGGTGCTTGAGATCAGGATTGGAAAGCAATTCCTGAGCCTCAAAAACAAGCCTCCTAGTAAAGTTACATTTCTAAACTGCAGGTATTTGAGCTTTTAAGAGCATCAGAGAAGGGCCACACATTGCGCTCTTTTGCACAGCAGGGCCACCAAGGCTTGCCAGAAGCACCAGACCTGCTCTAGCTGCACACACATGGCAGTGTTTCCCAAAATTTCTGGCCGTGGCTAAGCACACACCCATGTAAGTCCTGCACTTGCTGTGTCTTCAATAAATAACACTATAGCAGTAAGTGCTGCTACTACAGCAATTCATGCTGCTGACAGCCGGTGGTAACTGCAAGGGTCTGAACACCAGGGAGTGACAGGAAAATATTTGCACCTGCTACTTTTCTTGAGGACATTAAAGGAGCCTCACCATGTCAAGGGCATGTATCCTGGTAGGGAAAGGGCTGATAAATCCTAGGAAAGCAGTGTCCTGGAATAACCCTGTGGGCTGGATGAATTATCCTAGGATCACAGAATCATAGAGTGGTTTGGGTTGGAAGAGACCTTAAAAATCATCCAGCTTCAACCCCCTGCCATGGCCAGGGTCACCTTCCACTGACCAGGTTGCTTGAAGCCCCATCCAGCCTTGCCTTGGACACTTCCAGGGATGGGGCATCCATAACTTCCCTTAGCCACCTGTTCCACCATATGACCACCCTCACAGTAAAGAATTTCTTTTTAATATCTAATCTAAATCTGCCCCAAAAATACCCTACATAAACCTTCCATTTGAAACCCTAAGTCTTATCACTATACTCACTGTTAGTAAGTAACAGTGATAAAAGAGTTCCTCCCCACCTTTCCTGTAGGCTTCTTTTGGGTACTGGAAAGCTGCTTTAAGATTTTCCTGGATCCTTGTTTTCCCTGGGTTAAATCACCGAAACAACAACGTATTTTGTCAGCTTGTATACCAAGATGGTCGTTCCTAGAGCCTGTACTGATCCACCTTCACCTGAATATATATCTCAGTTTATGAATCCCATGGGGAAATATAAAGGTCATCAGCTGGGAAGGCTTCAGTCATGCCTCAGCTCTTCTGCTGAAGCTTGCATTGCTGGGGGCTTAAAGGAGGAATGGAGGACATACTTTAAGAGCCACTGGAAGGGCAGGGAAAATGAACACATGCTTTCTTGGAGAATTTGATAATTCAGTATGATCAGTGCAAGGTAATTCAAAGATTAACTCATTTTATGTAATTAGCAAAATAATAACAGTAATAAAAATCTCTCCCGCCACAAATGTCACAATTCCAGCTAGATCTACTGGTGCAGAGCATGTCTGCTGAACATGGAATATGACCTCATGTTATGCTTAGCTGACACTGTTGAACAAAATGTGAGGGTGTGTTCCACGTAGCAGTCTCGCTGCTCTGGCACGAGCGTGCTCCAGCAGCAAGTGGATGCACGTGGAATATGATTTCTCATTGGAAAGGTGAAACCATTTTTTAACAAGGAGAGACTTACTCTGCAATCTTATTAAATAAATAAATAACATTTTCTCTCTCTGTGAGATAGATGTACAGTGAAAGTCCTCCTGAAATGAGCCACACTTTAGCTACAAACTCCAGCACTTAGAACACTTGCTGAACTACTGCACTGGGGTCCTTTGGCAGCAGTTATGGAGAGATCCTTCAGCAGAGGCTGAAATTTGTTCTTGGCAGTTTCTTTTTCTACCTCTTATGCAAGTATGCAGCTATAAAATCTTGCAAACTACTTTTTCTTTAATGATAGACATTTCTAGTAGCAGAGCTCTGGTTTCAGTATTCCAAAACTGAGAAAATAGGATTAAAATGGCCTCTTTTTGAAGGGTCAGTATGGGAGCTAGATTTCTACCTGAAAATCAAGCCTGGCTTTCCACAGAATGGGCAGACATATAAACAAAACTTTTAGGAGTTCTTAGGCATAGGATCTTCATGTACTTTGATCAGAGTTTATATGTGCAGAAACTCAACCTTTCTCTAAGTTTGTTAGGAAAACCCTCACTGCTGAGAAAGACAGTATCACTTTTAAAAGATTTGAATAACAATTCAAATGGCAGTGCCGTTCAACTCTGTAATATCTGGACAGAAAACATACAGGTTACACTGTATCATGTGTCACTGCACTGTATTTCTCTCTTATCATCTAGCTGACTGGACAAAACCAGAAGTGAGTTTCTTATTTGAAACACATCATATGTTTTATAGAGAGTTTGAGCATCATGGGAAAGATCTAGATGCAGGATCGTTTATTAATAATTTCAGATATATCCTGCACTACCTCTGTAAAAATGCCAGAAAAAAAGCATTAATCTTACACTTTCAACATGGTATGATAAAATTAAGCATTATCAGCCTACAAGTGAGACAGCATAGGGAGAACTTTGGATTTTTTTTTTTGAGAGGAAAGAAATGATCTTTCTTATCTACCTTGAAAAAATACAGATTCCAGTGCCAAGAAAGCAGGACCCTCATCTAAAGATCTTATATGAAACAAAAGGGTCAATTTTGTTTGAGACAGACTTCACAGAGAAAAAAAAAGTCTTTGGAGAAGGAAAAGAAAACTGGTTTTAGCATGGAAAATTGAAACTGAATGGACTAGTCAGGAAAAATGGCATTTAAAGACCCAGCCATCTGAGATGCTAATAATTAGTCTTGAGGGAACAGGGCAAGATGGGGTCTGAGAGCTTGTATTTTCTAGTGTTGGTTAAAAAGGGTTACATGCTTTTTTTGTTCAACCTATCAGGCTACCCCAGAAACAAGAATAGTGCCAAGGAACAAGGAAGGCTGACTCCCACAGCAGCAATGCAGAAACATTTGTAATAGTGTTTGCAGTTCTGGGACAATTGCTTTGCTAACTCTACAGTCCAGGATAGGGAACGTTTGTTGCTGCCCCACTTCCCAGGGTGAGAGATCCCAGTTCTTTCAGCAAGTCTACGGTGCCAAATCTCCATGCTCTAAAAAGGTCCCACTTCCCCCAGAGCACCTGGAGCTACACAGTTATATGAAAAATGGTCAGGATATCCAATGTGTCCATTTCTTCCTGCAAAGGTACTTGGCTAATGCTGGAACTTCTGTTTCACCAAAACTGACCTCTTTTCTGTCATGTGAACAAGGTGTCTTCCCACCCTACATGAAATGGTGATTTCTTGCCTGCCAGACTAAGCAGTCAGCCAAAGAGCTGTAGCAAAGCTGAAGTACAGTTTCCACACAGAAAGGTCAAGTTATTTGGGGTCCTTGTTCTTAGAGGCCTCTGCTTGTCAGAATGCCTCTAACCCCACTTAGGCAGCTCAACTAGAGTCACTCTAAAAATATTCAAGCTCTTGTTTATTGCCTTGCTCTACAAATTTCATCTCTTGGGCTCATGCCTACTACACTTTTTTCACTGAATCTAGCAGTCACCCATTAGTATGGAAGATAACCCTGCATGAATAAGAAGTTGACATGACTCCCCTGATGCTAACTGTCCATGTATGCCTCAGTCTTCTCAATCTCCACACTCATTAATGATGTGTCATGAGACGCAATTCTTCTACACACACATTCCTCAAAGGTAAAGCCCTCAGAGGATGACAGGGTAAGATTGTTGTCTCTCATTGGTGCAGACCAATTCTTAAAAGACAGTGGAAAAAATGAAACAGCAGTTGACAGCTAAATTGCCCACTTTCAATCAATCCTGAGAAACATTCACAAGACACTCTTACAAGGTGCCAGATAAGCTGGAGTTGGGTAGAAAACTCAGGACAGGGGAAGAGTTCCCTGTTCACTGGGGAGGGCAAAGCCCAGAGAACCAAACCTCTTGTATATATATAAAGTGCACTTGGTACTACAATTTCTATTTGGGCTAGCTGCTGTCTCCAATTCAGTGATGGACCAGATTAAGTGGATCTGTCTCCTGTTACTGGGATCAATGATGAGTTACCCATGCTGCAGTAACTATGGCTACTGATGTCTGTGTTGGAAGCATCAGTGGTACTGTCATTCTGAAATTTTTGTACCTCAGCAGGGTGTAAGGGCATCAGTATGTTGCTAACTCTTTATTATTCTGTGACATTTTGCTCTGGCAGTTGGGTATTAGTCCTCTCAGTGGTGTACTTAATGGACAGTAATTGCTTGCAATCGAAATGCTGGAGCTTGCTTAGGGTTTGATGAGGCCATGAGCTGCTGTAGAAGACAGTTTCAGCCATCAACCTCACATTCTGTGAATTACAGCAGATAAGGGCAGACATACAGAACATCTGAACATGCAGTTTCCCTAGCAGAAGAATTGTTGACTTTTTATTGCGCAGGAAGTGTGTGTTAATTGAAAGGCAGACTAAATTTAAAGTTTATGATTAGCTAACTGGGGGATTTTGAATCAGGGAATAATAGATTAGGGCAGAGTCATGATTCTGTATGTTCTGGAAGCTTTTGGGAACTTTTGGGTTGATAACAAGCATTTTCAATATCCATCACATTCTCTCACAGTGAGAGGGAAATAAGGCCCCTTCTATGTTACCCTTCTACTTGGAAGCTTTACGCATCTTGTACTTAGCTATTCTACATGGATCTATAACAGGGCTAGGATGGATGTAGGTTCAGAAATTCAGCTGCTATTCAAAGCCAGCCGACCAGCTCCCACTGCCTGACCTGGCTGAGGTGTGTATGTGCCTACAGTGACACACACCTGAAGAAGAAATGCCATCTGGTGAGACTGGAGCAGGATGTGCCGCAGTGTTTCTACTGTGTGAATGAGATTTTTGCCAGAGTATGTCAGAGCTGAATTTAGCCCTGTTGGAGATGGGATAATTAAGCAAAGAAGAGTCCACCTCCAGCTAATTACTTTTCCTCCTACAGTATATCTGAATTAAAGAGTATGAATTACATCTAACGCAAGCTTTAGAAACTTTGAAAAAGCAAACTCTGAAATCCAGAAACTTAAATACCCTTACTTTTTAATTTTTTTAGAGATATTTGATATCCATCTATCCTTGAACTAAACTGAATTTTAAAAAGTATGTCATTTGGATCAATTAATATGGCATAATGCCTAATAATCAGTACTAATGCTACCCTTTTATTCCCTTCAGTGGTCTTCTTTCCTACATCTGGAAATTATTTCAGAATAAGGTTTGTTTTCATTGTAAAATGCAACAATTAGTTTGAGTAAATAAGGAAGCCAACTACCTTCTCTGAATCAAGCATTTTCAAAACACACTAGGAAAAGGCACTCGTATTCTGAAAGTGCATGAATGAACTATACATATTTATTCCAGAGTATTTTATATGTAGGAAATTTTACACAGTTAAAAAATAATTTAGTAAGGAAAACAATCTCTGCATTGGTGTTATCTGTTGATTTACTGACTCCAAATCACATTTCTTTTTTTTTTAATAAAACACTTTTTTCTTTCCCTTATTATAATGCTTTTTGTATGGAAAAAATAATGCTTCTCTCTTGTAATTTGCTGTGATGAAAGGCTGTGGAACACAGAAGCAGTACCACTCATTTCAGATAAAAATATTTATGAAAGATCTGACAATTTTTCTCTCTGTTATTCTTCAGACGACGTTTTTTCAGAGCGCTTAAAAGGAACAAAGCATATGTTGTTTAAGCAAGTTCCCTGAACAATGGTATTTGCCTCTTAACAGTGTCAGGCTTGTGTCAGAGATCAGAAATGCTAAAAGGCAAGAAGACAAACAGGTTAGTAAGGAAACAAAACATGCTCAGCAACAATTAGACTGTGAAAGCAGCTAACTGCTATACATGGGGACAAACAGCAGAAATGAAAGTATCTGAGAGAGAAACTAGGTGAATATGAAGCACATAAAAAGTACAAATCAGAAAAATGTAGCCTTTTGATTAATTTTACCAATAAATCTAAAAAATAAATGATAGACCTTAGAAAATTCCTTAGTACCATATGATCTTTGATATGGACCATTTGTGTTCTTATCCTTGTGAATTATGGAGACAAGAAAAGCATTAAGGACAGTCTCTGAATTCTGGAGTTGTGCTACATCCACTCAAACAGAGCGCTGCATCCTGGACACTCAGGGTAGAGGAAAAAATTCAATTCTTGACAAGGGTCCAGAGGGAAAGAGGTTTTTGTGTATGTTTGGGGATTTTTTTAGGTGGCTATGGTGGTGGCTTTTTGTGTTGAATTTTTTTTTTAAATACCAAAATTTCTAGCTTAAGCTGTTTAAAGCTATAATTTCAAGCTACAGAAACAGACTTCTCTGCCAAGCACCAACAGCTTCTCTATCTTTACTTACATGGATGGCAATGAAAGAACAATCTCCCTGTGAGCACATTTATCCTTAAAATTATCAAATTAGTAATTTAAAAAATTCTTAATTTTTCTACACAGAAATTAAATTAACATATGGATGATATATAATTATATGGATAATAAATTAATATATGGAACTTGTTTACTATTGTAGCTGTATTTTCTAATCTACTTCAATGTCGCCAAGGAATAGGTTAGAAATAATCTTTACATATCATAGCCCCAAGGTCTATTTATCACTATATCCATGAGAATTTGAATTTGAATTAATGAATGGCAAAATAAAGAGCATATTACCTTCAGAAAACAAACAGAATTTACCAAGAATAAAGAGGGCAACTTGTGCTCACTTTCACAATTTGAGTGGAATGAGGTTCAGTTATCTTATGGCCTTTGATGTGGCAAATATGAGTTTGTTTTGATTTTAAATTATATTTGTGTTTTAGTGAACTAATGTTATACTATAAAAACATGTGCATGGTTTTTGAAACAATAGCAACTGAAGCATTAAAACACTCCCTGCTATTGCTTTAAAGGGAAATAATATAGAAAAAAATACTAGGTCCCATGTGCACAGTCCTACTGTTCAGAGGATTCTCTTCTCTGGCTGGCATTTTGCCTGAATACATTTTTTCCAGGTCATCAAATTCCAGATTACACTCATACAACAAAGGAAAACACTAGACCCCTTTAAGAGACAGTGTAGGGGAAAAAAATCAGGTAAAACAAGGCTATAGTTCCATGTATGCTTAAATCTAAGGAAAAGCACAGCTGAAAGGAACCATCTTTTCTTCCCCCAGTCTCAGACAGCCATTCCTGAACTCGGATCAGCCTGTGTCTCATGTTTGCTGCTGATTCCTGGTACTGGTTCCTGGTACTGCAGGCTAAAACATACTTGAAACCACAGGCTTCAAGAAAGAAATAAGGAAGTGAGAAGCTTAAGCAAATAAATGGGCTTGGTATAAAGAATACTCAGCTATTTTTTTGGCTCTGGGGGCTACTGAGTCTTGGATCATTCAGCTCCTGTTCAGAGAAGAAGTATTTCTGGCTTTGTAGGAAACACTACCCCAGAAAATGAACAACAAAACATGAAGCAGCTGTGTCTGTTTCCCCAGTTTTTGCTCCAAATGCTGGGTTTGTTTGCATCTCTCTGTCAACAAAAAAAAAAAAAAAAAAAAAAAGGATTGGTACATGATGGCAAAGCCTTTCTCTGATCTGCCTGTGTGATTGTGAAATATGTGAAAGGACTTTGTACCTCACAGGGTATATTCTTTTACAGGTGCTCAGTTTGCACTCTTATAGTGGTGAGGGAATGTGGCAGCTCATGAAACGAAGGTGAGCAGATTCACAAACTAAAATATGACACTACTTAATAAAATCAGGCAAAGCAAAACAATAACTGCAAGTAATGGCTGTTTTGGCTCAGGCAACTGTACAATATATTTTCTCAGTAACTTACTTCTCATCCTCTGCAGCTGGAAGGAAATACGGCATTCCTCACTTCCATGGCACACTTTCTCTCAGGCTACTTAGGGAACAGTGTTTTGGCCAAAGGATGAATACTTTGGGAGTCATGCAGTAAATAGGTCCAAAAGATCTAAGTAATTCAAGACACTGTCCTCTAGACTTAGAGTGGGCACACATACCCTGCTTACCTGAAATATCAATCCAGTTCTTAGTTTGCCTCCATAGGTAGAGCATTTATGTTTATACTATAACTCTCATTATATCCTTTAAGAGACTGCTCTACTGGAAGATGATCTTTGACATTCTTTAGCAAAACATCCCTTTCTGCAAATATAGGTCAGGAACATCACATAGAAATTTGCCTATGGCAGCACAGTATTTTGAGACATGAAAAACACTCTTTCCTATAGAGAAGCCAAAAAGATCACTAGGAGAGAAACCAAGATTCTGCTTGCATTTTCATACAAGATAATTAAGAATAATTTTACAGGATATTACATACTCAAATACTTCTCTGTTTTTCAGGTTGTCTTGTGGACCTTAAACCCAGTAATAAATGTAAAATTTCACTTGAGATAAGATATGATCTTGCTGCTTTATTGACACGCAACTTAAAACAGGCATAAGTGATGCAGATGAAAAGTAGAGGAAAAAGTCTGCACCAAAAAAAACCCTAAAATCAAAAAAACTCCACTAAAATGTAGAACATGAGTAAAATCAGAAACACAAGAGTTGTTCATATGCTGTCCAGCAATGCAGGACCAATATGGTTATATTTTTAAGAGCTTGACATCTTAGAAGAAAAGGGAAGACTGTAATGAACAATACCTAAGTAAGTTTAGAGAAACAGTATTTTAAAAGCACTAACTTAAGTTCACAGAAGTTATTCTAAGATCCATGTTTATCATTCTATACACCAGTAAGTGTCCTACTTATGGCTCCAGAGCTTGCCATAACATAAAGCTTGCCCATTTCTTGAAAAACGTGGTGCTGGTGATACGGGAAGGCACATCTGGCTTCAAGGCAATATTGTGATGGGCCACATGCTCATTCAGCCCTTTCTCTTGACAGAAATCTGTTGTGTATATGCATAAGACCCCATACAGACCATATTAATCCATTTTTACCTCTGGTGACTCTGCAACAGATAACCTGGCTTACTCTCACTACAATGCAGGCATCTCTCTGCACTTAAACCATATGTACCAATTCTCACTGAAAGAAAACAAAACTGCTATGTGAAATTTTACTACAACTATCCTGTTTCCATCACCTTAGGTAAAAAACAACATATTGCTTAACGGAGACATTATACAGAGATTTACCAGATTTTCCACATATTTACTACAGAAGCCTATAGACTCTGCAATAATGAAAGGAAAATAATCAGCTGTACACACCAAAAATAAGCTTCCTTTCATAAATCTACTTAAAAGTTCTTGGCAGCTACATAAAGATTCTTTTAATGAGTACACAGATTTATGCACAACAAAATTAGAACTATCTTGCTTACATTCACTGCATCTTGCTGACATTAAGTCCCAAGACAACAACTATGTAGCAAAACAATATTAATTGATATATATAAAAAAATAAAGATCATGCATTGCTTGAAGCTATTCAGTTGATGTGGAAAACCAGGTTATAGCTGATGAGATGGAAAGAATGATCACCATAGCAACAATTTACCACTTAACAATGAAGGGGGAAGGGTGCATCATTTCTTCCTACTTGCACATGTAGGAAGTACATTGCACAGGATTGGTTCAAAATTCTCAAGTTCAGTGACTTATTCGGTTCTTTCAGTAAAAAATGCAGTGAAAATTGTATTATATAGTACTACAGCATTATATTCAGCATTATATGTCAGTCCTATTGGCAAAGACAAGAAAATCAGTACCAGAAAAAATATAATGAAGATTTTAATTAAAAATTCTCCTTAGTAACATATGCTGTCATGGAAAAGCTTGTCTCAATGAGGAATAAAACATTCCAGTGAAGTAGCAAATCAAAAATATAAATTGCTTGATTTTAGCAATGTTCACGTATTAGAAGAAAACCTGAATTATATTATCAACTTATTTTAAAATAAATCTTTTCGTTAGAAGAAATACAGACAGCATATGTATATATAACATTATCTATTATTGATCTGGATAATTTCAAAAATATGATTTAAATGTGTTTTCCTACCCTTCTTTGGAGTTATTTGTCATGTGATATAGAAAGAATGTGTATAAATGAAATACACTTGAACTGTTTTTCCTGTGTCTGCTCCACCACTCCTCTCCATGCACACAAGAACCCCTCAACACCTGTAACTTGCCTCACCTTGAAGTTTACCTCAGTCATCTTCAATATTGTCCACGCTGTTCAGATATACTAAGATGAAAACTGTTTTTCCTTGCTTGTTCATTCAGTGAGCAATGAATTGTTCAGCAGCCACTGAAGACAAACTGAATGACACTGGAGTCTTCATTAGCTGTGTTGGGTACTCAGCTTTTGAGGCAGGCACAACGTTAATTCACCCACCCATTATTTCACTTCCTACTTATACACCATCTCTGCAGCATGCACACTTTATCCTCAAAGTGCCATGGTAAAATGGATATTTAAACTGCTCTCATTTTACACTGCGCAGGATCAGAAGCAAAGCATTATGAAGCTCAACACTGCTGTGTTTATGAGGAGCAAAAATCCTAATACTTAGAAATATTAGAATATTATTAGAATATTCTTAGAATATTCTCCTCACAATGAATGGAGGAGAATCTGATGTACAGCTTAGGTACTGGGCAGCACTTGAAACACTAGGAAGATTCAACTTGCCTAAAACAAGAAACATCTTCAAAATACATCCTCTCATCTGTACTTCTGCAGCTCTGTGATAATGAGTTTCAGGCCATAACAATTTTCAAGAATTTAAGCCCTAAATTCATGCATTTAAATACAGATGAATGGCTTATGGTCAGTATTCAGGAAACACTGCCAAAGGCAGAGTTTGCAGTCCCGCACGTCCTTTGTGTCTCTGCTGATAATTAGGACACCAACTCAGGAAGTGTGAAACATGAATTGTGGGTGCCTGCTTCCACCTTAAATCTGTACTACCTACATACCAGAGGGTGTGTGCAGAACACTAAAGCTTTTGACAGAAAAAGCTTTACCTAAAAATGATCCAAAAGTGGAAAAACAAGTCTTTAAACTTTACCTACAACACGCAGGATGTAAAAGTCTAAATTCAGTTACAGGAGAATGCAAATCTGCGCAGAGTTGGTTAATTACTTTGAAGACAGCTCAGAAGAGTCAGAAATGATGCAGCCAAGAACAGCAAAAATGGTTAGGATTTCTTAAAGCACTCTCCCTACAAGAAGGAGGTGCCAGACTAGTACTGATGATCAAAGTGCCTTAAGAGAAAGCAGGAAAAAAAAAAAGCTAGCTAGCAGTACTATGTCAGAAACATAAAGGAGATATTAAGGTACAAAGGGTTTAATCACTTCCAAAAGCTGAAGAAAACACTACAAAAACCACTACATAAAAGAGCCAACATAAAGCACTCATGAGTGTCAGTGCAGGGCTGCATAAAAGCACCCCCAGGGAAAAGGGATCAACGGTGCTCACGCTGTCACACAAAAACCACATGCAAATAAGTCATTATCTGCCACAGCACTCAAATATCCTGAACCTAGATATAGATATGGCTGCAGCTAATATCTGAGATCTTCCAGAATAAACACACCACGTTGCTTATGCCTGAAGCCCATTCCTGATTTTGGGCAGAACAGCACGGGCACAGTTGAGGCATGGCATGGCACCTGGCCTAAGGACACAGCAGGGCCTCCTCTGTGTGTGCAGATGCAAGCTCCTTCCTGCTTGGCAACAACCTGCTGCCCACCACTTGATACTCAGGAAATCAGGGAATGGAAAAGTGGAGAAAAATGCTTTCCCTGCTTTCCTATTTCTGCTAAATAACTGCGTCTGCCATGGAGTAATGGCGTCTAAATGCCCCACCGTGGCAAGGCAGGGACCATGTCACCAAGGCACCTGGCAGTAGTGGCTCCTACTCCACTACACTGCTAGACAGACAGAGACTGTCACTGCAGAATGTGTATTTCATCCAGTCTGATGTTTCCCATCCGCATTATTTCCACCCAGTAAATCCCTATCCACTCCCAGCTGTGTTCGAGAACCCTTGGGAGCCAGGGTGGGCTGCTATCAGCAAGACAATCCCTCCAGCCTACTCCTAAGCCCTGTTGTTCAAGGACACTGAGGAGGCAGCTGCAGACAGGCTGAATGGTCACCCCCACTCTCATGTATATTCTTAACAACTTCTGGCTTTTGCATCGCCAAGACTTCGGCACATGATCTTCCAGCGACAAAGGTAAAAACTTAAAAGTGAAATACAACACTGAAAGAGAAATTCCTTTGGCAGATCTTCTTTCCCTCACCCCTTCTCACCCTGCATTTTCAAGAAAGGACAAGATGCAAAAGAGGAGAAAGATTTAGAGGAACAGGTGCACATTGCTGTACCCATCTTACTAAGGTCTACAAATAAGCCAACAGAAATAGTGACAGAAACATAGAATGACAATGCAATGAATCCCTGAAAATTAAAAATTCCAGGAAAACACAAGCAAGCATCTCCTCAGTTACTGTGGTTATTTAAAACCTCAACAACTGAGACACCCTGTAAAAGAGCTAGCCACCACACACCAAATCTGAAAGGGACCACAAAAGACAGGTAAGGCAGTAAGGCTCCTTAAAGGAAAGATCATTCTCAAACATGCTATATATTTTAAATAAAATACTGGATTAAACCATAGTAAATAAATAATTATAAATAAAATGTTGCATTTGTGTGAAATACCAGGGCAAAGAAGCAAAAAAAACCTACAATAATTTGTTACACAATTAGCCAAAACCCAGCAGCAAGTAACACAGCCACAAGTCCCTAGGTCTGTTCAGCCTGGCAAAGAGGAGACTGAGGGGAGACCTCACCGCAGTCTACAGCTTCCTTGTGAGGGAAGAGGAGGGACAGACACTGATCTTCTCTGTGGTGATCACTGACAGGACTCAAGGGAATGGCCTGCAGTTGTGTAACGGGAGGTTTATGCTGGATGCTAGGAAAAGGCTGGGCACTGGAACAGGCTCCCCAGGGAAGCAGTCAAACACTAAGCTCAACAAGAGCTCAAGAAGTGTTTGGACAATGCTGTCAGAACTCCTGGGGCTGTCCTGTGCAGGGCCAGGAGTTGGACTCGATCTTTCTGGTCCCCTCCAACTCAGGGTTTTCTGTGCTTCTATGAAGCCTAAGTACGAGAGGCTGCCATGGTTGTTAAAGTGCTAAAAAATATTCCCAGAGACACAGGGAAAGAATTAGAGACAAGGAGCAGATTATGAATATCAGTATCTATAATTATGGTTTATTTGTTGGGAGAGTAGCAAAGAGCTAATGTATGGTGTTGGGATCCAATGAGGCAACTAAGGTGGTGTTTGTGAGAGAGGCAGGAAGCAACTGATCTTCCTAGTTACCCAGGATGTGTCGAGTGCAGTTGCTGACATTGCACAGCCTCCTAAAGGTCTGTTAATAAATATTTGCTTAGCATACTGTAACTTGAGCATAGGAGAGAAAATGTACCCCTTCATATTAGCACACTACAGACAACCCTTACAAACCTCACATACTTTTCATAGCGAAGGAGAAGACTGCTTTTTCTCTTGGGAGGAATAGGTTCTTCACAGAGATGACCTCTCCCACATAGATTTCAAAGAACTACTCAAGTTTCTTAATGATCTTCCTTTAAAGTCCTTACAGAAAATACTGGAATGTTCACCTCTCAGTATCAACTACACCAAGGAAGACAAATAATTATAGATGTTTGATATTTTATCACAAAAACAATGGGATTTCTTCTGGTAATTTCAGCTTTAGCAGAAACAGATAAAATATTTCAAATTATGGCAGTTTGTAGGAGAAAATAATAACTGACCCCAGATTTGGAGCAATTTCATGTTCAGAAAAGTACACATTTACATACAGAAAACAGATCTCAGCCTCTTTGTTACACAGACTATACACTCAGGACTTGTCCCTCTCCTTTACTATAGCTTTCAATACATGCAGCAGGACATGTCAGGTCCTGGGTCTAGTTAGACAAAGTAGCACTTGGTCACCTAGGAAAAATCCTTTGGTGCCCCAAGCCAGAGTTTGAACTTACAACCTGAAAACTGCATCCATCAAAAGCTTACAAGTTTTATTAGAGACAATAATGGATCACAAAAACCATCAGAGGGCTGGAGCACCTTTCCTACAAAGACAGGCTGAGAGAGCTGCTGTGGCTCTTCAACCTGGAAAAGAGAAGGTTTGAGGAAACCCCACTGTGGCCTCCCAGTACCTTTAAGGAGGCTTATAAAAAGGAGGAAGAGGGACTCTGTAAACTGGCAGAGAGTGATAGGATAAGGGGGAATGGCTTTAAACTGAAAGAGGGCAGATTCAGATGAACTATCAGGAAGAAATTCTCTACTCAAAGGATGGTGAAGCACTAGAACAGGGAAGGTCTGTGGATGTCCTGTCCCTCAAAGTGTTCAAGGCCAGGCTGAAGGGAGCTCTGAGCAACCTGGTCTAGTGAAAGATCTCCCTGCAGGCGGATTGGAACTACATGACCTTTGAGGTCCATTCCAACCCTGACCCTATGATTCTAATATTGTCCATGAGCAGCTGGTAAAATGTATTGAAAGAGATTTATTTCACATAAAAGTTCTTTATTTGTCCTAACCAAAACTATAAAGGAACGTGAACTAATGTTTCAAAGGTATAGATCAATTTTTAAAAATAATTTTCAGAATGAAAGCCTTCAAAATACTCATTTTGAGAAGATGAAGTCACATCTGTATATCACAGACTCTGCTTCTGGAGTTGCAGGATGAGCAGTAAACACTGCAATTTGATGGAAGGAAATTCTGAATGGATTATCAATTACACATGTGGGACTTCACTTCGTTAATGTACAATGTGATCCAAAAGCTAAATCATAGTTAATGAACAATAAAGTTAGAATCTCCCAAGAAAAACTGAAACTTACAGCTTACTGGAAGTTACACAGTTATACAGTAGCCATATAAAAGTACAGAATAAACTTTAATAAGATGTTAAAAATACAGTCTGATCATAGCAAAATTAAGTGTTTCACCTCAATATAAAAATGTCGTTCCACGTTAAAAACTGTAATTTTATAGGCATCCTTCTCTGCTGCTAACTTTCAAACTCTAAACTTCCCAGCAGAAGGCCTGAAAGTTGTTTTTTTTTTTTTAAAGATTAAATAATTCATGGATATTTTCCAATATATGCATTTGGGTATAGTGTAAATATTTAAGTTTAAACCTAAAGTAATTATTACAAAGAAAAAATGATAGTGTAATGATAGTGTGAGTGGGGTCTGGTTGACCATCTCTGATGACTAAACTCCCTTCTCAGGGGCACTTGTTTCTTGAGTCACTGTTCAGCAAGCATAAAACTAGAGAGAATACATGTCTAAAATACACTAAATTTAAACTCTATGAGCTCTTGATGTATGCCAAACACAGCTACCATGAAACGCACTGGAAGTTGACAGGCATTGGCTAAAAATTTGTAATGAGCCCATAGCCCAAGCTGATGCATTTCTTAACTAGTGTAGACATTAACTAAACTTCCTCAAAGGCTGATCATGTTGCCTTATTCAGCAGTTTAAAAGACTGCTATTGAACGAGTTATTCCCTAGAAGTCCAAGTTCATTATTTATCAACATTTAGTTTCCACGATAATGCATAATTAATAATACATAATATAGTAGTACAGCTTGCCAAACACTTGCTGTGATATAGAAGTATATTCAGGTGCCATGAGGCCTGTTTTGTAGAGCCCTGGACTGCTTCAAGCTTTTTTTAACTGATTTGTGTGCTAGGAAAACATAATAAAATATTTATAAAGAGTAGAGTATGTTTAAAAGAACCAGAAGACATGAAAATATAAGTCTGCACAATTAGTATGACTACAACAATTACAGTATTTTCAAAATGCATGTTCTAAAATTAAAAAGATGAAAGTAATTAATAAAATTCCTCAAAATAAAGTAGCCCTGAATGACTACAAAATTTTAATGGCTTTATTACGCTTGTCTGCATAATATGCAATAAAAGCTTTATTATGCTTGTCACAGCACTTAGATTCAGGGCTATACAGCTTCTCTATTTCTCTGGACACATCATATTTCTTTCCATACAGATCACACAGGTGTATGATAGACACACTCCAGAAAACTAATGGAGTACTTTGGGCACAGCAGGAAAGTGCCAAAAAGGCAGCCTGAAAGTGTCCTTACTTGCACTGCAGAAGTCTCTTATTTTGGAGGGGAGCTATTACACACATGGCAAACAGTCCATTACACTGGGCATCTCCTGTGAACCCTCCCAACGTGCTCTACTGGCAAACATCCCAATGAACTGCTCATTCTCCCAGGACCATTATCAGAGATGGACTCAGAGCACAGAATGACATCTCTGTTACACACATTGCATACAGCAACGCTACTGATGTGTGAACTCACATTAGGGCATTTAAGCCAGCTTACTGAACTGAAGAAGATGGATGTCAGCTAAAATTGCAGGGTTTGGGTTTTTAAAACATTGCATTGGGCAAGAAGAAAAGACATTTTGAAAACAACCAACTTTGGAAGAGTGCTTGCTGGGCCAATAGGATTTACAAGCTCCTGATTAGGAAATGGCACATTGTATTTTTGTGACACTAAGTGGTGTGCAAGAAACTAATACTTCAAGCACATATCCTGCTAGAGAGTACAAGAGGTAAACATTCTCCACATGGCAGAATTGCAAGTCTCTTTGTTCTGACTGAAAAGTAAATCTTGAAGGAAAGAAACCTGATTCTTCATTCCAAGCTTATGGAAGAGACAGCAGGAAGAACAAATCAGAACAAAAAGCCTCACTGTCTTTCTTTTCAGATTTATCTGTTATGCTTTCCCAGGACTGTTACCAGAAAACTCTTTCCTAAACTGTTAAGGGAATTTTAGTCTTTCTCTGATCATTTTGCATATAGTATGTCAAACGCCTGAACAGAATGTGAAGTTCCCACAAAACAAACCTGGAACCTTCAGAATGCTCTCAAGGTCATGCCAAGCACTCTCCATTCCTCAGCAAGCTTCCTGTACAGAGGACAAGGGGGGGAGGGTGAATACTGATGATGCTGTTCTCAAAACAGGAAAACAGTAATGGAGGAATATGGAAGAACAAATAAGCAAGATACTGAACTGTCAAAGTAGAGTACTGGGTGGCAGAGAGTACATACAAATATATGGTAAAAAAGTAGAAGTTCACTGGATCTGATTTTATATGCAGAAGTTTATAAATCCTGTTTTCCATTTACAGTAACACCAGAGTAACTAATTTATCAAGACTACTTTTACCTGAATGTGCAAAAAGCAATTTGGGCACACATTTGATAGGCAGGTGTAAAGGGATTAATGAGAAAAGACTCAAATCAGTGACAAAAATAAAGATGACAGCCAGTCCATCCATCCATCCATCCATCCATCCATCCATCCATCCATCCATCCATCCATCCATCCCTTTCTGCCTTTTTGCTTGTCTTGAGAAGACATTCAGTAGGAGCACAAGAAAGTGTACTATAGAGAAATTAAGTGGGTTTTTCACTATTGTCTTCAATTCAAGCTTGATAAAAAAGGTATCGATCACCTTTTTAATAGAACCTTTTGCCAGAAATTCAACAGCCTTGGCCTTCCAGTTTAATTACTTGAATTTGCAAGAAAAGGAGGAATTCTCAAATCACCGACCTGTCTTTATAGTACAGAATAAGATATTAATGTCTGATATTTTTCAGAAATCCTCTAGAAAAATGCCACACGGGCAAAAACATTTACACCCCCCCCCCAGTATCAAAAGCACATTTGCAGGTCACCAGTTTGATTGTTTTGGGACACTCTGTAGCAGGAAAGGTGCTAACAAATCTTAAAATGCATTTATGGGCCTAGTAATTTTATGGATAAAACTGTCAGATCCCAAACTCTTGCACGACACAGGGACAAAGTCTGAGAACCAAGCTGAGCATAACAGAAAAAATGATACTGAAACAGTGTTAAGGGTTACTCTGGATGTTTTTAAAAGCACCTACGAACATTCAAGGTGCAATACTATTCCCAGAAAGATCTGGGAGCTTAGACACTCATTTGAGCAGTATCAGACCCTCTGAGTGAAGAAGGCACCATCAGTCAGGACTTCCTTTCATGAAGTTATGGACAATTTATACAAGCATTGCTTAGTGCACAGTAGTACCATAGTGGCACAAAAATGCATGAAGTTTCCTGAAATTTTTATTTATATTATCAAACAATATTCACAATACTCTACACTACCTGGTGGGAGAAGAAGCAGAAGGCACAGTGTACTTCTCTAAAGTTTGAAAGCTGACAACTTCACATACGCTTTTATATAAATAAAAAAAAATTTGGCTTCCTAAGGGTTTCAGCTCACTTGTATTACTTTGAGCATACACTAACTAAAAAGAAAAGGTGGAGGGCTGTTTTGAGCACTATCAGCAGCCAAGCAGATGATAAATGTACATCTGTGTGCCATGTAGAGAGACGATGATAGCACAGAAAAGATGGGCTACTGTATCAGCTGTTAGTGGACTGTATTCCTGTCAAACGCTGATAAGCTCTACTCATGCATTGCCTTATTTAGTCAGACTTCTCTGCTGACACACCAATGCACAGTAAAAAGTGCATATGATGATTCCAACACAGACTTCAGCTCCTTCATTCACTCAGAGCATAACAAATATTAAATGGCTTTGTGTCCTTTTCTAAGGCCAACTGAAAAAGTCTTATTTTCTCATTTCAGAATACACTGTCCGTAACAAAACTGCATTTTTTGTAGTACTTAATGGGGAACACGATGTAGACTGAAATAGAATGGCCAGAAAAAATTGCAGACTTTCTCATAATGGAGACATTTACTCTGTATTTTGAAGACTAAGAAATTTACTAGAACATATGTGATGTTTCATGAGCCCATCATTTGGGAATTACTATTTTAAGAATGAGCATAGGCTAAAATAGGCTTAGGGCTCTAGAAGTAATTCAACCTGAAAATAAAAAAAAATTATGAACGTTTTATTTACATATATACCTGTATACTACTACTGTGATAGGATAACTCTTTTCCCAAGTAACTTCAGTTACTTTTATTCTAAATTACATGACACATATGAGGAGAAAACATTTTTATTAATATTAAAAGCCAACATCTGTTACTTTCAGAACCATTTCAGTGGCCTCACACTCGCAGAACTATTAGATTAGTCCTGTTTTACTGAAACAATTTAATAATAGGCTGCTGTACTACAGTGTCATTTCAGGATATCATCACTGCTCCAATTAATAGTACCATTAACTCATCCATTAACTCATCTATTACAAATATATTTACAACATAACTGCTACTATAGAGGTAAATTAGCAGAGCACACACTGCTGAAGTGTGCATCCCTGTAGTTTTGTCATCATGTTTCACTTACTTGCTAAGTTGTAAAATCAAGTAATCTGTGATAGGTCTTTTAAGTCATTAGCGTGAATTAACAAGATTCTGCTGTATATTATCTCACTGCTACTGCCAAAAGGTCAGCTCTTGAATACAGGAGGCCCCCTCAATGTCACATATATTCCTTCAGAACAATATTAATATATTCTATTAAAACTCACTCTACATTGTATAGTGCCATTAATTATGTTAGCTAAAACACTCAGTTAATATCCTGCTTTTCTTTAGGGAAGGAAATATGGCTTTCAATGCTGCAGATGAACACCAGTCTTCATCAGATTTTATCTTTAGAGCAGGTCATCTACGCTGGCTGCACTTTTCTTGGTACACACATAGAGCTGGTGCACAACCTTGACATACAACAAAAACCTGTGCTTATACGCTCACCACATCCTTCTGGCTCTCTTTCATACAAACTAAAAGAGCACTTGCTCCCAGGTCAGGTATTTCTAACACGGCACCCCACTGTAACTAACTCTTGCTGAAAGGTCACACTAAAGTTTATGTCATGCTTGGAAAGCAAACCCACATAACCAAGTTCTGTGGTTCAGACCCATTGGATGAATGCCCTGCCTGTGGCCTGGGAGTACATGCACCTCACTAGGCCAATTCACCACACCCAGGGCTGGCTTTTGACAGGACAAATACCCGGGGAGCAGCAGCACAGGTGGATCGCCAACTAAATTATTCTGGAAGTAATAGCAGCCCACTCCTGATCCTTATCCTTCCCAGAGCTGCTGCCTCTACCACAGGGCTGTCTGGCTGCCTCTACCAGAATTTCACAGCACATTCCACGCCCGCTTCTAAAGATCCTTTGGGGAAAAGCACAGCCGGGAGCCAGCTATCTGAATGGCTTCAACACCCTCTTCTCCTTGGAAGCCTCTGATGCACTGCACATGCAATAACCCACCTAGCTGTCCCTGCTACGAGGTAAATGGAACATGCATCTAGCCAGGGAAGTTTGGCACCAGTGACTGCCTAGGTGATCTTCCAGAACGGGGGTGAGCGAGTAAAGCTAAGGAAAACAAATCATGATTAAAACTCACTCATATAAGAAATGCCTTTACTTGGTTAGCTAGTACACTGAGGATATTTCAACACAGAAGAAGCTATACTACAAAAAGAATAAAGAAGCAGTAACCTCTATAATCAGCTACTGCAAACCATGTAATCTGTTAGCAGTATTTCTTACATGTATGTGAATGCAGAAATCAGATTCACTAGTAGAGCAATAAAGCACAAACCAGTTACTTTTCAGAGCAAACCCTCACCTGATTTCCAGAAATACGGATTTCCTCAGCAAGTGAGCTGACATGTCTTTCTAGAATAAATTCTGTCAGCCCTATTCACATTGAGCTGTACCACACTCAAATCTCAGGTTTTGATGACAGTATGCAGAACAGTGCAGCATTCAGCATGAGTAACAGCAGATATAATGTGTGTGACATATGGATTCATTACAGAAGCTTCATTATTTGCAAAGGGTAAAGACTAAACTAAAAATCTCAGAAGGTGCCATTAGTTCCTCTGGAACTCATAAAAGAATTGAATTTTAGTTTTCCTGGAAATTAGGAGAAGTGGACAGCACACTGAGAATCTAAAAGTTTCCTTCAGTGGTAACTGAACTGTCTCTGTATTTGATTATTCCTTCCTGATCCATCTGGGAACTTCCACTATCTTGACTTTGGCCTTGCAACTGCCTGTGACTCCCACAAAACATGCAGCTCACAAAGAGCACTGTTCCATCAGTGATACCCTGCTATCACTGGAACCAGTGGGAGTTCTGCTGTTGATGTCAGCAGGGTCAACATTTTCTATTTCACCAGCAGCCTATGTAAAGGATAAATTAAAAGCACGATCAGCTTGCACTTTTATCCTCCAAAGCAACAGGAGTAAGTAAAGTCCAAAGCAAATGGACTACAAGCCATTTGTCTGCTCTTTGATTAGAAAGGGATGTTTTCTCTGCTCCTAAAGAAAGTAACATTGCAGGAATTATTTCAATAGTAAGGTAAATGTTTTCAAGTCTTGACCAATTTTCTCCCTTTATCTACTGAGCAGCAAGCCACATGCTCCTTTGCAGCCTCTTCATTTCAGAATTTGCCAAGTAACAGCTATGAGGGGTTGCTGATCAGAGCGTGAAATGTCACCTCATTCCTTCAGAGTGACAGGTGCAATAAAAACCAAACACTTTACATTGCCACTATAGTCTCACTAAAACTTTATTTCATAACTACCCTCTAGGATTAATAAAGCGCACTTTAAAGTATCCCTCAGGGTCATGGAAGGGTAGGCTTTTTCTAATTATAATATGAAAGCATTTGCCTATTTTCCTATTAAAATCCCACAATATTATTGTCCTTCTGGTTGTCTACTTCAAATCAATTTAATAAGAAAATTATTTCCTCATATTAATGTTATGAATACACTCCTATGTATTCAAGGATCCCCCCTGCTAAAACTCTCCTGCTTTCACTCTGAATAATCTGAATAATGCCAATCTTTCCTTGTTCTTGCTACTGAAGAATGTAAGGCTTCCACTGTAATATGCTCACACTTGAAGTCCCTGCTTTATTCATTATATTCAACATAATGCTTTTATCTATGTTTGGGGGCTTTTGTTGTAAAATCTGTGCCTATTTTTTTGACATAAATATTAAGCTATATTTTAGCAGCAGAAAGACAGAAGAGACCAAAAAAATGCTTCCATACCATTCTCTCTAGTGGCTAGAAGCAACTGCATACATCACAACATCCATGGGTCGTGGCTAATTACTTCCTTTTGAGAACAAACTACACACTTGAAGACTAGAAATCTGTAATTAATTTCCTGCTAAGTCATGGGTAAAAGTGGGAGAAAAAAATCCCAAACAAACATGTTTATTGTTGCCAGCAGAATGCTTATAAAGACAGTATTACTGAAGTGAAAAAGAACAACAGCATTCCAAAGAACCTCTACAGGAATTCATCTTTTCATTGCTCCTCTTACTATTAGTGAATACAGTTCCCTAATAATTGCATGATCACAAGTAGACTAAGTTCCACCATTTCACTGATTTAAAACATAGATGATAAAAAGGCCCAGAGTCTATGCAACTTAAAAGATGAGATGGAACATGTGGAGACAAATATTCCAGCCTGAATGGAGTAAAAATATATTGAAGTGCAATATTAAGTTGTTCCATCAGAAACAACTGGTACCATCTTCAGATCTCTATTCATACTCTGCAAGAAAAATTTCTGCAGCTATGAAGTCATTCAGAGAAGGATCTGAAAAAGCCATACATTTCTCCCACTCAGTTGTAAAGAACATCATGGGTGAGAGCACAAAAAACCAGGTCATGAGAAGTCTGAGCCCATTGTGCAGGTACCCTTCCAGAAGCAGCACAAGAACAGCACCAGCTTTAAGATGATGCTGTACACTGCAATAACTGCAGCTTTTGGCCCTGAACAAAGGCCCAGTAATGTGCCTCTGTCTATAGAAACTGTTTCTGAGCAACACTGAACAAGTTAATGGGATATATCAGAGTACTTCAAAAAGAGGTGCCCAATTACCTTTCAGGATGTTCTCATGCCCTTTAGCCAGCTGATTATACGTGGAGTCTTTTCCCTTAGATGCAAAGTGATTGCTCTGATGGCATCATTTCCTTTTTTCATGCATTCAAGTTTTTTTTCTTTTCAATTAAAGCTACACAATAGAAAAACAAACAGCAGGAAAGGATGTAACAGCAGACTAAGGTGACACTTGGTTGACCTTAGGATACAAGGGGACTTGTCACATTCACAAGGAACAAAACCTTTCAGCCCTTTTGCAGGGAACCTGAACACAGGCAACAGCTCCACTGCAATACAACATGATCTTCTGGACACAGAGAAATAAAACACTGTCGTCAAACAAAGCATTCTCATCACAAACATTGATGATGAGCATTTCAATCAGTTATTTACATGTTTAAATTGAGCCTCCTTTTTCTTCACTCACTGCTGCAAACTGAGTTACAGCATCAACTTACTACTAGTCCTACTTTTACAGGCAAATACTGTAATAGCAAACTAAAAGATACATCACTTTAGATCTTCACAGTAAATTTAGAGAAAAATACTGGAAATATTGCAAACATTTAATTCATATAAGGAAGATTAATAATTTCAGACTTGTTCTGTCCTTACAGAGGTCTCTGAGATAGATTAGCCCTGGAAAACCCTTTATTACACATGATACAGCAAGTGCAGAAAAATGTGACATTCAGTTTTAAACCAGGTCATGGTGATCAAATCTTCTCTCGCATACATAAAGAACTTTCTAGAAAAGCTATTCATCCTATTTCAGAGTACCATGGCCCTAAGCAGGGCATCTGATCTAAATTACTATTCATTTAAAAATACCCCTCTGCCAAAACAAGCAACAGACCCAAAGCAAATATCAGACATACCACCCTAGAGTGATCAAAAAATAGAAGAAATATATGGTATAAAAGTAGCATCATTGTCAAATTTTGAAGTGAGCAGAGTTATCAAAAGCTTTCAGTAAACCCTACTTTTTGAATAAAGAATGATGTATTAAAAAAGATATATTTGATATTCTGAAAGACGATTTGATGTTAATCGAAAACTTTTTTCACTCGATGTAGATTGTAAAATGTAGATTTCTAAACTGTACCACAGCATGAGACCAGCAGACAACAGAAATCGGATGGTTATATAATTTGGTGGTTAAGCAAAGATATTTTTAGTGCTTTGCTAATCCATCTAATGCATTTCTTTCCAAGAGAAGAAAATGCATTACACTGATAGCAATAACAGGGTCAAAACATGAGGATATTGACAAGTAATTTACATCTTTGAGAAAATAAAAAATTATCTCAAATTATTTTTAACAGCATCCATTCCTAAGGAAGGATTGGGAATGGGTGACACTTGCACATAAGTAATTAAAGAGAAAACCAAAACAAAGAAGGGCAACTTTCATAGAAAAACTTCAAATAGGAATCTCATAATGGAAAACCAGCTGGTGATACCTCAAGAGAATAAAATAAATAGAAAATTAAGTGTGAAGGCAATTTCTGGGTGGCACATAGTTTATGCTGTCTGGGAAACCTGAAGAAACTTGTCTTTTCTGGAACAGAATTTTTTCAAAAACAACAGAAAAGAAAACATTTCCCCTTACATTCTATTTCATATTAATCTTGAGAGGAACAAAGCATATTTAATCTGAAAATATGGGAATAGAACCATCAAAGGACAACAAAAGTATTATTATAAACAGCAAATATTCTTGAAAAAAGATGAGTTAAACCACTCCTTAGTGTAACAAACTACAGCAGACTTAACGTTAAAAGGTCTCAATCGACTTTAAAGTTTCATTTATTAAGAGATGGATGCGTTGAAGTTGTGCACAAAATGTTTCCTCAGTGGACTTGCACCTCAGCAGGCTCAATTTCTGCCTCCCTTGAAACTGCTACTTGCAAAATGAGACAACTCAGCATCAAAGAAGAAAGAAGAAGATGTAAAGGTGCGAATTAGTTTCACTAATGAAAAGACAATAAATGGTTTCAGAGTCAGAGAGATAGGAAATGGTTTTAAGTTTAACAGTGAGCATATAAAAGCAGAAAATCCAAGAGGAAACTATCACCCTAATTCTTCAAAGTGAATTTCTTCTGCAAAACCAGAACTATTTTCTTGAATGGATTAAGCAGTGCTAGGTTATACATCTGTCCAAAACCACATTTTCATGCAACAGCAAATTCCAGGGAAATTAGTCATATTTTTCAAAAAAAGTATCTTTTTAAGTATCACATTAGATACACTAAAAGAACAACAGTGTTTCTTAAATTTTCAGGGGCCTTGAACAAGCAGGCAGGGCTTCTGAAGATAGCTTAAGCTGAGTTTTCTCAGACTGACCTATGAAGACCCAGTCAGTATGTTCTTTGAACCATCAACCAAAAATGCCTTCACTGTTACAAAGAGCCGATTAAATATGTTGTGAAATAGCAAATAAATGGGAGAACTTTCGTTAAGAGGAAATGAGCTCATGCATTTCACAGACCCAAGCCTTGTGCAACCCCTACTCAAATACCAGGGCACAATTCAACATTTCTGAGGACTTTCAATGTCCAAAATGTAATAGTATTCTATACTGAAAGGATTCCAGTCTGGCTTCATCCTTGTTAGAAACAGCAAAAATCTAGATGTGCAGACATGTGTGTCTGTCTGTACGGTATGCAGACCTTCCTGAAGGAGACAGCAGCTCCTTCACACGGCTCACTCCCCATGGAGGTCTGCAGCCAAAGCTCCTCATGTTATGCAGCACGTCGCCTCTCAGCAGGTAACTCACAACTTAACTGCTATTCAGACCTCACCATCACTTTCATAATGATCTAACCACACGTGGAAGGAGCAAGTGAATTCAAATCAAGTATCTGTTACATTACAAAGACGGAGCTAACGAGTGAACTGTTAAAAGCCATTCAAATCATATCCCGATCAACTAAAATTTGAAGAAAACATCAAAAAAGATTTAGCCCAAACTCCTTGGTAAATTTATTCAGAACTACAATTTTGACTAATTGATCTCTGCATTTATTGTTCATCAACCCAGCAAAACTAAAAGCTAAATGCTATATACTTTACTCCTTCTGCTAAAAAAGGTTCACCCTCAAAGCTCCATCAATAATTTTTTCATCAGAAATGCATCATATTTGTGCACGTCACAGTCAAAGACATTAAGGTGAAAATGTTTAGTGCCTTTTCCTGATAACAAGTGGTTGTATAAAGATCAATTATGAGCAATTATGCAATTATGAGCATCCATAATTGCATAATTTAGACCACCATCTCTTGCAGGTGGTCTAAATTTTAAGCATACAAACTATACACTAATTTTTATCTGTCCCATTTCTGTCTTAAAATCAATTTCTGGAACAGGTATAAACTCTGAATTAGGAAATAAAACGGCATTCTTTACCGATATGGCCTATCCTATCAAACAGTGCTCGGGAGTGTAATATATCATTATAATTTTTATTCTCATATTTCATTATCCACTGAGAATATAAAACAATATTTATACCCATACATTGCACCTTTAAGAAATTGGGAATGGTGGGCAACAAGATGAGTTAAGATGAGTTAAGTTTTGCACAAGGAATCTAGTCACAACTGGAATAAAGAGAAAGCCTCTTCACCAGAAAGCACTAATACTTCAACAGATCTGCAGAAATCAAACATTTCTGAATATCAAAGTAAGTCACCAACTTAGCTATTCTGTTGATTTTTATGGTGATGCCATTCCAACCTTTATTGCCAATCTGTGATTTCCAAAACTGAACTCCTCTGAAGCACAAAATGATGTTGTGAATGGTAATAAATTTAGAAACATTTAAAACATGAAAAACCAAAGATCATCAGCTCCAAAGGTTAATCCACCACTGCCAAGTCCACCACTAAACCAAGTCCCTAAGTACCACATCTACACGTCTTTTAGGCACCTTTAGGGATGATTCCTTTATTTTTCCTGAAATACATTTTGTATCTTAGCACTTGGCACTATATTATTTGTTTTTAGGATATTCCTAAGATGCTTATACAACTGACATCAGAAATTCCTGCAAGCGAAGGAGCTTAAAAAGTGAACTTGGGCAGAACACACGCACACATGTGTGCACACACACAGCCAGATCCTAGGAAGTTACTTCAGTTTAGTGGTCATCCAGATTTCTTGGTCCCCTTTCTTTTCCCTTTGGAAATTAAGTTTTTAACCAGCAACAGGTATGAAATCCTGGCTCTGGATAAGAACACACTAGGGCTGTGATGCATGTTTGTATCTACCCACAGGCCACCTCAACAGTGAAAATCTTTTGGGTCTTGCCTGTTTCCACCTTTGGATTTTGAGTTCTTTTGCAGAACTAAGAGGGTCATGATCCAATTCCTTTATTTATAAAGTAGTCTGAAAGTTCAGAGAAAAAATATATTTGAAATTATTCACCCCAAAGCCAGAAAGGAAAGCTAAAGCAGCAGCAAAATGACCTCTGCCTCTTTTTATATATGCCAGTAATACCTGAGGAAAACATGAAGTGGAGGTGCTGCATTATAGCAATAAGGCAACTAAACAAGCCTTACCCACCTGATTCAGTGTGGTAAGAGAAAAGAGATGTAGATACCTGTCTTCTTAACCTCCTAGAACAAAAGAGCTGAAAATTCACATTTAACTGATTTCATTTTAGTCAGATACTAGAAGGAAATTTCTGACTTTTAAATGCAAAACAGTAATACCATAACTTCTCATCAACCCCTACTTTTAACACAGTAAACCTAAAGTGTAGCATTTCTCACCAGAAAGTCTGGAAATAAAGATTAAAAAAAAAAAAACAAGAGAAAGAAGAAGTGCTTAAGTGAACAAAAACTTAATTCAGAAACAGAACATACTGGGACAGACTAAATAACTGGTTCTCCCAACTGCAGTTTAGTGCTGGACACCCACAGGGCTCAGGGCTGAGAACTCATGTTATTCTTAAATGCCAAGGAAAAGCCTGAACAGCCAAGTGACTGAACTTGTGAATGGCACCATCAGAGAAGTCTGAGGCACAACTGCAACGAAGGGATGCACAAAACTCACTGATCACTCTTAATGGTGAATGAAGTTCAATTTAAGTGTAAGAGTGATGTGCAAAGCAGAACCACCCTAACTTTATTTATGAGTGGCTTTAAGGTGACCTTGGGAATGAGCTCTTGGGAGACTGCTACTGCTATTCAGCAGATCTGGGAATAGTAAATCTTGAGAGGACAACAGGAATAATCAATAGGTTGTTTCAGATGTTAAACGCTGACATGGGTTTGAGGGAGGCAAACTTTAGTGGAGAAATTTATTCCTGGACCCTAGCCACAAAGAGATCGTGCCTCTACCTCCACAGACAATGAGAGCAAAAAACTGCAGAAGAACAAACAAAGCAGAAAAACAAAGTGCAAATTTAGGAGTAGTGAAAGAAGATGATCATAGTGAGATAGGCAAAAGAATGCAGGTCTGTATACACAAGCATGTACTGAAATCTGTTACATACATAAAGCAGAAAAATGTATTAATCACCAGAAACATGAAGAAAAGTCATAATATGAATCACTGATCCATTAGTATTCAAACAAACAGTACCACTCATTGAACTACACCAATTTTGAGAAAATGAATCAATTGTTATTAGGAAAATATAGAATTAGATCAATGAATGAATCCTTTAAATGAGTATTTTTCTGCCGTAGTTGTTCAGTGAGAAACATGCTGCTTTACAGAATACTGTTCAACAATGTTACAGTTAGATGATAGCAAGTTTTCTTATCTCTGAAGAAATAAGCTGGGAATGTTCTATATGAGTTGACTTAACCTTTGAGCAAAACATCAAGGAAATAACTCAAGCTCCAACTAGTACCACTAAATGTATGTATGCAGTTGTACTAGATATAGTGGAAATACAAAATATCTTTTTGGTTCTGAGAGTATTTTTATAGCAATAAATAACATAAATCTAATGACTTAACTCCACAGTTCACACATGACTAACCAATACAAACGATCCAGATTTTGTTATTTAAATTCATATTTATTTCCATCACAGAAACTCTCCTACAAGTCAGTAAAGACAGATGCTATTTGCAGCTTAGCTTTTGAGCAATTGTTGTAATACAGATCAAAACTGATATGCTATATAAAAAATAAGGGGAGAATCTGCCTAACAACTCATTTTCTGTGACTACAAAAAAATACTAGTCTCTTTGTCTATCCCAGTACCATTAAAAAAAAAGCCTTAATGTTGTCACGTACATCTGCTGGGCTACTACTGCAAAAATCATCTCTGCTTCTCAATTAAGTGTTCTGGAAATTGGGGAAAAACCCCCTTATCACATGAAAAAAGAATATATTTCAAGAATGTCTGTACAACAGAAAAAGGCTTTCTTAGAAGGTTATTTTGAAAGCAGTGGTGCAGCATTGTTTCATTTATGTTCTGAAAGAACTGAATATTTCCAGTCTTATACTAGCAATCTCCTGATTTTAAACATTTTAGAAAAGCAACTCTCAAGTAACAATTCTGTGTCTAATACAAACACAAGGTAAGACTGGATATGCACAAGAACTTCTTAGACCTTAAATCCCTATTAAGCTTATGGCTGTAGGTAGGTATATTTGGATATAGGTAATGTGATAAAAAAATGAATACTAGATAAAATTAAATACTAAATACTTCTAAAATTTCAAGCTGAGATATGGTACAGGACTAATTTCGCATATTTTCAGCCACATAATCTTGGTGCATTTAATACTAAGAAAGTAAAAAGAAATCTGTGTAATGATGTTTATACAATTTGTGTATTTTAAACAGCTGTATTATTCATTCCCCAGCAAATAACTGAGGAACAGTCCAAGATTATATTCTTTTACCAATGAGTTGTTTGTGAAATCTGAGGGAATATGTGCCCCAATTAAGTTAGTGGTGTAACTCCCACAGGATTCAAAGAACATATGGTTTTCTATAAAGAATGCAGATTTAACTTTAAAATTACTATCTATAGTAGTTCAAGACCTTTTTTAAGTTTTACCACAGCATTTCACTTGTTATCTTCAAACAAACTAAGTAGCAAAATGATTAAAAGTGATTTCAATTTGAACCTCAGGCAGCTTTTTGTACTGAAGCAAGCAGTCTTATATAAATACCTTTGGTATTTGCTGGATCCTATTCCTAAACACAATGTTCATATTTCAGCTATAATAAGTAAAGCATCTCCAAGGCGTGTGAGGCACCAGGCTTGCAAGTGTCCAGTTTAGTTTCTTGAGTAAAGTGAGAGTGGTAGAGTCAGCTAAATCCATCATGGAAAGCTGTGTGTGGCACAAATAATTCAGTGCTGTTTGGAACGATGGGCAGCTGCCTTCTAGTGTGGACACAAACTGTGCTATCACATGCGTGTCATTTCAGCTCTCCCTAGAAATCACAGTTTGTTCAGGTCAAGCTGAGCACACTGGTCACACAAGGCAACGAACACAACAAAGGAACTGCCTAACAAACCACCTAGTACTGCTTCCTGAGACTTCCACATGCTCCATATCACCCCACCATGTAACACAGCATGGTGAAGCTCACTCTGAATCAAGGTTATGAAAAATGTAAGTGGGTTGTTAAGCAGCTGCTGTGCTGTGGACATGGATGTTCTGGGGTGAAGAGCTGAGCCAGAGGCGCTGCCCAGCAACTTGAAGGCAATGCTAAGTGTCCAAGCCCAGGCTGGAGCAGCACCAGGACTCAGGGAAACACTGGAGTTCTCTGACTCATCCCAGCACTGGACATCACACAAGTCACTACTGGCTCCAGGCCACGATGACAGCAAGGGACAGCAGGGTCCCAAAGAAAGTCCATGTTGTGGAGGTGTGTTCATTCCCAAACAAAATAGTTATTCTGGGTCTCCACTACCAAGTCAATCCTGCTGCACCTTCCTCCTGCATCCACTTCTAACAACTCAAGACTCCTTGGAAGCCATGCAGAACAAAGCAGCCTGCTTGTGAGACAGGATCACAAACAGAGTTTCAGCAGCTTCTATTAAAAAATAAAAGCTGAAATTTAGCTCTAGCATCTGTGGACTTGGACACAAACATGTTAAAAATAAAATTGAGCTGTCTAAAAAAGCTGCTCTGAAAAAGAAATCACTGCTGAAGATGCCAGTTAATCCCCCTTCAGTGCTCCACTTAAAAAGACACCAGAGTGACTAGAGGCTTGCTAGTCACTGCTCTCTGAGCACAGACAGCTAATTAACAAGGAGGAACTGCTCCATATTGTTAGTAGAAAGATATTGATTTTACTGTTATCTTGTTCTCTGGCCCAGTCTTTTGCCAGCTTCTTTTCATCTGTTGGGCACAGCCATTTTCCCAGACTGCAAGGTCTCCAGACAGCATAATTTGTTTGTGCAGTGCCTAACACAAAGGAACCATTATGCTTCACCAAATCTCAGGTGCTCCTGTAGTGACAGCCCATTACAATATTGCTTTTAAGGTGGACACAAGTTCTCATGGCATACTATGACAATACATACGCTTCACTTAAAACTCACTCAAAATTTAAAGTAATTAAAAGTATTTTGCTTTTGTGAAAAGGAAAAAAACAACAAGTTTTAATTCTTGAATCTGTTTTATGACCTGAAAGATCAATGAAATGTAAGGAAAGTATCAACAAGGAAATATTTTTTTCTTTTGATTTCTTTCTCTCTTTTCCTTCATACACGATCTTCTGGATCATATTTCTTATCCTTACTGTATTTTTATCATGTCCCTCTGTGTGCTTGCAAAGTTTGTTCTTCCTCAGAGAGTCGACACTTAGAGGAAAATATCTTTTAAGGGGAAAATTAGCTAGAAAATATTTAAAAGGAAAAAGGAAAAAGAAAAGGCCTGGCTCAGAACACTCAATTCTGAATGCAGAAAATTGACTTTTCTGAAATAATGTGAAATATGAAGTATGTAGTAAACAAACATCATTCCTTCTGCTTCCACTGCCTCACATTTACTTACAGGACTGATGTATTTTAAAATCACCCAGTGATACTCAGTATTATAAGTTTATGTTCAAACTCTGAAAATGAATTCCAGAAACAATACAGTTTTTTTATTTTGTACATAAATATTGATGAAGGCAAAGTTAAGATAATACAGAATAATGAAAACTTAAGTAATTTTCTTACTAGGAAAGTAGTGCTCTAATGTAATTCCAGCTTATATTGAACTGCAGAGGGATATCTCCTTTGAGTGAGACACATGACAGTGATGAAAAGGAAGTTCAAAATCCCTACAGTGAGAATTACATGATATCCTCAAAATGAGTTTCCACTTGACTCTTGTTGAGTCACCAAATGAGGCTTTTTAATATCTTCCAAAAGGCTCTTCCAAACATACATCTTCCAGCATTTAAAGCACTTCACATGTATAGAGAAGAATCAAACATTTCTGGAAAGCAGCTTCTCCTCTTAGACAGGAGGACCCCAAATAAAGCACATAAACCTGACTGCTTTTAGTACAATGCATTAAAGATGAATTTGAATTAATTACTCCCCATAATAATGATATTTTTAAAAGGCACCTTAAAAGTTTTGAAAAGGGAAAGTAATGAGCATAATTTTGAAGTTTCTCAAATCCTGGGATTTTTATATTTATGCCAAAACATTTTTTCCTTAAATACAGCTGATAATACTAATACACAATCAAATCTATTAAGTTGCACTGTAATTTTAAAAGAATTTTTATTAATTGCTAATTTCTAATCTGTTTTGAATACACATCTGTGTAGTAGAAGCTAGTAATTATTTTCCTGATACAGCAGCTTTTTATACATCACATAATGTTGCAATTTGCTATCTTTTGAGAATTGCTGTTGTAATTTTCAAAACACCTCAGTACAAATACCTCAAAAACCCAAAGGCTAAGTCAGGAGAGCCAATGTAAATTCAGCCTCAGACAAGCACTACTTATCCCAACTTTTATATTTTTCTTTGTGTACAAAACTGCCACTTTAGACAAAGGAAGATTACACAGATTACTAGAGATGACTTTTAGACATAAAAAGACAATGAGACCATAAAGCAAAACAGTGGTTGGTCTCGTTGAAGACTGTGTGGACATCTGTCATAGGTCAAACTACCAGCCAAGCCTGTCAGGACCAGCAGGGAGCTATGAAGAGGAGTATGGTCTGTTTCCATTTGGCTGAACAAACATTTTGGGAATATTCTTCCTGTATGCAGGAAGAATAGCAACTCCAAGCTGCACTGAAAAGGAAGGTATCTGGATGAGAGTAAGGATTTCTAGCTCTTTGGTTCGATGGTTTTGGGGGTGAGAAAAGGTCTATCTAGTGAGTTCTTCAAGTAATGGAATGGAAATCTACAGCAAGCACACAGTGCTGGTGACATCTGTCCGGTCTGAAACACAGAAGGCCACTGTGCAGTGAGGTGATGCCATATGGGCAGAACCACCTTTGTATTTATTACACACTAGAGAAATTACAGAAGGCAGACTAGACTTTTGTGCAGTAGTAATTGTCAGGAAACAGACAGGACCACTATCCTCATATTCATCTAGGAAGACATTGCAAGAATGCTGTGGTCCAAAGAATTATTATGTTATCAATATATCAGTTTGGTAAAAAATTGGTCAAGACAGTTTGGTAAAGACAGTTCTTTAGTACACCAGTGCTAACAGCCTTGCTCCTACAGGTACATACTCAAAACAACTCTGAAAATTTGCAAGACAGGAAAGGTCTTGCCGTTCTTACTAGGAGAGTCCAACATGCCCTCAGAAGTGAAGTTAATATTATCTTCATGCCTGATGTTGCCCAGCTTGGTGTCAGGTCTCTTGGCCTTTGAATCAGTGCCAGTACAGTTGGTCAGTGGCTACTAAAAAGAGAGAACACCTGAATCTGCCATCTTGCTGTCTATCCTGGTAGTCATGGGAGTCTTTCAGAGAGATTTTTAGCACAGAAACCAGAGGGAGAGACTCCTCCTGGTCACAGCTGCACTACAACTTCTACTGCACTTTCAAAAACATATTTTCAAGAAATCAACATTGTTTTGGTGAATTGTTCCAAAAGAAGCAATTTGAACTCTGTCCTCCACTTAAAAATCAAAGGGAAGGAAAAGCAAACAAAATACTTCAGAGACACTTCTTGAAGAGGAAGTGCATTCACTGTGCCTTGCAATGTAATGGTCTCAGACGACAGCTTTTTAATAGCTTTATACAGACTCAAAGGGGTGGCTCCCCCTTTCCATACATCCCACCTATTTTTTTTTTAAACTAGGGCTTACTATGTACTGACAGAACATAAATGGGATCCAGTACTTTCTCAAAGTTAGGTATTCCTGATCTGCCTTACTAATACGGTATGCTGTCATATAATGCCTTACATATATTTATAGAAGTAACCAAATATATGCTACCCTTTAGTTACTTACATGACCAGTTCTCAGAAAAATCCTTTAATGGTATGCTACATTCTTCATCTTAGTGTCTCAACTACTTGTTGCTATGAGCATTTTATATATTCAAGCTCTCCTACTGAAGCAGTTTTTTGTACTTCTTATGACTGTCAGGAAGAGGGTAGTCACTGGGGACACACTAGTGACCACACTAAATTAGGAATCAGTTGTTCAGCTCAAAGAGTAATGTGACATCCTCTTTTCAAAATAGCATGAAGATTTTCTTTCATGCACATTCTGGACTCTTTTTTTAATTCAAAGCATATTTCAAGAAAAGCCTGCCTGAGGAAACAAACTAAAGCCATCAATAGAGAAATCGCCACAGAAACTTATTGGAAGGCAATAAAAATGAAATAGCTTTTTAAAGAGCTCTCAAACTTAACAATATAACCAATTAAAATTGTCCGCATGGATTTAATTTGTAACAATTTCATTTCAAGAAACTTTGCTTGGTTGTTGGTTAGCAGCCCTATGTGAAAATGACGCTTTTCTCCACTACCAATACCCACACACTTCTCCCACCTCAAACATTTGGCAGAGGCACAGGGAGAAGCTGACTACCCCTATTTCAGGTGGTGGTTGTATGATCAGATGAGTTGAGGAGAAGCATGCTCCAAAATGGAAGAGTCCTCATAAAGAACTCTTTTGGCAGATATTGGCCTGGCAACCAATCATCAGCCTCTGAGCACAACATCCTCGACCATTATTCTTACGCTGTTCCTACCAAGAGTTTCTCAAAGAGATGCATCTTAAGATGCCTATTCTCAAATGGGCAACTTCAGTTGACAGTTTCAGATGCTACCAAAAAAACTGGCAATACAGTAAGTATAACAGGAGCATGGCTATGGGAAAATATTAAAACTTTACCTCATTTCCCCCAAATAATTCATTACATTCCTCACCAATTTTATTTTCCAAACGGGTTTAAAGGCACAATGCAGCAGCTCTTGAGAGAAAGCAGAAGTATATCAAGAATGGAAATTTACTTTTACAGTATGCTACGGAACAAACACCAACTCTTTACTCAAACCAGTTGAAGCTCTAAGCTCCAAATGCATAATGCCACTAAAGTCAACAGAGCTAGACACATGAAACTGAGAGGTGAGCAAGTGCTCACTACCACAAAGGTTTACAACCTTTCAGTTGATAACTTACCTTGAGGTTGCAATTTCCACTTTGGTTCTTGCCATGGCAGCTGCTCGCTGTGCACCCTCTATTGCTCTATCCACCTTTTCTCTAGTTTTTGTGTTTCGTATTGGTATAAGTTGCTTTCTTATTCCACGGACCAAAATGTTATTTTTGTACTTTCCCTCTTCTTTGGTGCCATCTGGAAACATGGTACATCCATATCCATGCCTCCTGTTATTCAGCCACTCTCCTTCATATTTCATACCATTTGATCGCTCACTGATACCAAAACCGCTGCGCTTGTCGTTCTTCCATTCACCCATGTAGGCTTCTGTTGTGGTAGCATCAACGTGGTCTTCCAGAGGGCTATAATCACAGTCACCATCTCCAAAACTAATTGTAGAGTTGGCGTCACTAGAACTAATCCTGCTCATAGCAGCATCGCTCCTTACAGAGCTCCGTTTGCTAGATATCGATGACCTAGACTCCGATTTTCTAAGTTTTATACTACCCAGAAGGGATCCTCTTCTGAATAAGCCTCCTTTTTTCTTAATGCCCATGGCTTCTGGATCACTGTGAAAATTGAGCACAAATCCTCCTCTAGTTCCAGCCGGACTGTCCGAAGTGACGTCATGCAGAACAGTGCCATTGCTCTGCTCACTTCGAAGCGACGCCAGAGATGTTCGGAGAGGTGAACGGATCACAGTGGCCATGCCATAGGGTACACTCTGACGTACACCGTATCCATGTCTCATCCCTCCTGTCCACTGCCCCTGGTAGGTACCTTTTAAAGTAATAAGAAGTTAAATTTAGGAAGCTGTAGAAGACCTAGCTCTCTCCATCCAATATGCTACAGGCAACACTACACTGTCAGCTCTGATTTTGGTAAGAAGAGATGCACACAACACAGACAGATAAACTACTTTTGTTACTTGCTTTTCTTATAAATTATTTTGAAGCAAATCCTTCACTTTCACAGCTGATTTATTTTAGTAATTAAGACACAGTAAATATAATCATAGCCAATTTTTTTAATGGACCTGTTCAGGGGAAAAAGTTGAGAGAAATTTCTACAGCAGGACTCCCTCAACATTTTTTTAAGGTGGACTGATAGGAAGGTGGCCAGCAGAAACAGAGACACATTATATGTAGTCAGCTGAGAAGGGAGAGAGCAGGACACTTACAGCTCTTGTGCCCAGCTGCCCACACAAAGAGCAAGCAGGAGAAGTAACCATTCTGTTATTGTGGGTTTAAGGTGACTATAGACCTCTCCTTGTCAGGAGCTATTTGACAGATTGTCTGCAGATGGGCTTTTGGATCCAATGTCATAAACCTCCATTGTAAAATTAAATCTTTTAAAATTTTTGTGGGGATTTGAATGAAAGAGCAAAACCTTAGGACCCCTTTCTCTTTATGAACTCTTCATCCCAACACTTCCTAGTATCCCCAGCACATAAATATGCGCTACATTCTGCCAAATGTTCTGACAGAGGGATCAAAAGCATGAATTCTGTAGCCCTTTTTTTTGCCTTTCTTTTGTTCTGCAGTATGTAAGAAAGGCAAGGCAGTAACACAGTACTGCACAACGTTCTAGCAAACATTTAATCATAACTACTCTTGTAAAAATTTTTAAACAGCAATGTAAGGAGGATAGATGGTACACGATATGAAAAGTCATGGATGGCCATGCAAAGTTGCACTGGAGCCAAACCCCACCTTTATCAGATTACTACAGCAATTTTTCTTCTTTTATTCTTGAAAGGCATTTTCATTTTGACACTTTCCATTGTCTGCTCTCTGAAGGCCATTTCTACCAGAGGCTCCAAAGGAAGGTTGCATGGATACCGTAATTAGCAAGTAGAAGATAACTTTTTTTGTGATGCAATTTCACTCTAATTCCCATTAAACTACTTTAAGCTCCTCAAAATGAAGTTGCTCACCCACCTAGTGCTGGGTTTTTTGGGGTTTTTTTAAGCTACTTTGAATAGTTTTTCAGAGAATAAGTAATCTTTAATTATTTTTTAAAATTTTGATCTACTTCAATTGGAGCATCTACTGACTATTCAGAGAACTAAATATCACAAGACAAATTTAATGATTGATAAAATTTTTGTGAAAATATTTATGCAGTACCCGCAGTTAAAGATGTAGATCCAAGATTCATTTACTTTGAGATTCAATCTCTTCCATATACACATACTGGTTTTGTTGTGTACGTGTCCACCATTTATCAAGAACTGCCTTACTCACTACCTCTTCTGCTAACGTGTATTTCAGTGTTAACACACTGAAATACAAATAAAATTTGCTAAGTCTGTTTTCACTTTCATATAATACTAGATAGGTTCTAAAACGTAACTATTTCGTGTTGGTAGAAAATTCTACCAAGTGGAAGTTTTTTAACAGATGGCTGCTGACACAAACAAATAACTTTCTTAGTTTCTTTCTCATTCTCTGTATCCTGGATACCTACTACTGCACTGGTTGTAAGGGTGCTGAATCTAGGAACATGATTATTTTAAAAAACTCAGCATATGGGGAAGAACAAATAGAAACATGAGCACAATGCACTGGTATGGCATATTCTGTAAATACTGCAAATATACAGCCACAATATTTTTTTAATTGTTGTTTTATTAAACAGAAAATTCCTGGAAATACATTAATATTTTATGAGCACAAATTACTT